>NC_061771.1:29862950-29910162 GCF_022458985.1 Mugil cephalus
CTCTCCCTCAAACGTTCTTGTCTTTGAGGCTCAACATCTCCTTCATTATGTAACAACTGTGAAAAGGAAGTGAATATGACTAATGGCATCATAAGGACTACAGGGAAAACGCTGACTCAGTGTTTGATGTGAGACGTTTGTTGAAGGTTTGTGAATGGGATTCTAACCCAATGACCCTCAATGGTTTTATACTTTGCTACTTACACATTGGCTCCAGTTCAGAGTCGGTGGCTACGTCCATCTTTTATTAAGCCTGTGTGAGAAACACTGAATGTAAATATAGCTTCTGTTCTTTTTTTTAAATCTATGAAACTCAGCAGGGCGCCTTTAAGAAATGACTTCAGTGACAACTAAATGTCTATTTATGTGTGAACACACACAAAAAATAAAATGTGTTAGACTGAGTCTTAGTCTCAGACACATTCATGCAGTTTAGATTGAGTGTGGAGCATCTGATGATGCCAACGTCAGCTGACATGATTCAGATGAGATTTTCTAACTGAGGAACATTGTGTAATGTCTGTGTCTATGATCTTAGTGTGTTTTGTGGCCTTTAAGTGACCGCTGCAATACTGTGGTCATCGTCCTGGGAGACTGCATGGGCCTGGCTCTCGTGTATCAGCTGTCGCGTGAAGAACTGATGAACCCACAGGGAGTGACAGGGTCAGTTTCTACATGACTCTTTTTAACCCTGGAGGGTCACTGTGGACATTCTGGGTTCCTCTAATTTAATCATCTCTGCATTTCCTACAGAGAAAGACTGACCCATGTTGTGATCTGTGTGTTGTTGTGTGTGTCCCTTCAGCAGTATAGATGTAGTTGATGGAGGTTGTTAACGCTGTGTCTCTGTGTTGTAAACCTTGGTAGATGTTAAGTTCATTGTAACCGGACTGAAGACTCCACCTGTTCCTGTGGAGCTCGGTGAACATTTAAAACAAAGCTAAAACAAGGACAACTGGACTTGTTAGAGTTTTCTCAAAGACTTAAATACAAGTAGCTTGTTAAGTTTTAAAAGACTGGTGGGGTGGTGGACATTTATCAGGAGCATCTCTGAGTGTCCACCTGAAACTCTCATGACTTGGGTCTGTTAACAACCAGATGATACCGAGCGTATATGAGCAGAGTGCACTAATAAAGTTAAATTAATCTAAATGAATCCTAATACCTAATGACCACATTGTACCTGATGTCTGCTCCCCCAGCCAGATCCATGTGGACATCAGTAGCCTGGGCTCCAATGAGGACACCCTCCACACCCTTGAAGAGGTCCCCTCACACCGGGACAGTGATGACGACTATTTGTAACACACACAACTCGTTTGACTCATTTGTGAGCACAGGAAACGCAGGAAGTAAATGTTAAATGGAGAAAGTATAGGATCAAATTAGCTCAACATTTCTTCCTGCTCATTTTCAAACATGTTCAGTAAAAATTGTTCAAGTTTTATTTTCTTTGTTGTGTTTTTTTGGCATTACATGTTTGAAATAAAGCTTTCATTCATTCATTCGTGCAGCGTTTTCATGGATTTCCACTAAGATGCTTTAACGGATGTACGGCACTTACTGAACCTCATGTGTTGTAGTTACTGTAGTTGTTTCAGCCGTGTGTGTTCAAGCTGCACTCATCAATTTAAATAGAAATAAAGTGTAGAAGTCATGCGTGTCCTGTTATATCTCTTTCTCATGCATTTAAATACTTACATGTAGAAGGAGGCTGATCCTGAACAGCAGGAACTCTGCAGACGTCCTGTCTATTTAAACGCAGGATAAAGAGCAGAAAGTGAGAAAGCAGCAAGACAACAGATATTAGTTGTAGAATCCCACACAGGCTTTACACTTTGTTTTAGTCCATCCTCTCAAGTTAATTTGCACCTTTTTCCAGATCAGACACAAACTGTTCTCCTTTGGCTTAGCCTCAAACATGGTCTGGTATTTTCTAGATAAAAGCTTGATCTGAAATAAACCTAAAATAAAAAAGAAACTTGCAGTTTCAGAAGATATGTGTCGTAGAGCGAAATATAAAGTTGAAAACCTTTCAGCAGCCTACCGGAATATAAAATGTCCCTGAGATGATTTCACCGTTACAGGTATAGTGATGGGTAGATGAGGCCTCGTGAAGCGCTGCGGCACGTTACTCAAACTGTGTTTGATACTGTATCGGTGCTGTGTCACTGTGTTGCTCAATACTGACACCTGCTGGATTTTAATCATCATTACAGAGACTCAACTGGTTTACTGATTCCATGACCGAGTATATACAATAACATTGTTTAAGTTATTGTATTATATTTCGTGTACTATATTATTTTATATCTTAATCTAAGCTTAAAATATCTATGATATTTTTTAAATGTACAGGGAATATTGCTTTCTCTGCCAGCCAGGTATCTGGACCTCAATAATTGAATCGGCTGTGGCGTTGGTTATTTAAAAAACAACAAATTGGCATTTTGGTTTTAGTCATCAATTACAAATCAGTACAAGATTTGTAAGAACGTAAATGCACAAATAAGCTGATGAAACTGAATAACATGCCTGAATATGTTTTCATTATTAATAAAGCGACCAAAGATGTAAAATGTATTACAGGTGTTTATTCTAGGTGAAGCTGAGAGTAACTATTGAGTATTGCAACTGGTTTTATGTTGACCAGTTCATAGTTTTTGTAGCCGAATGAAATTATCCTTGATATCATTTTCATAAAGCGATTTTTTTGTTTCTTTCTTTGCTGAAATCGTAGCTCACACACAGGCGAGACACGAACAGAGAGAATGAGAGAGAGGAGGAGGAGGAGGAGGAGGAGGAGGGTTGAGATGTTCACTGATGTGAAATAAATTGATTAATGCACTTTTTCAACATGTGGATTCAAGTCCGAGTCACAGTCATTGGTGTTAAAGTTCAAATCAAGATGTAAGTCTTTTTATATGTTGTCGAGTCTAATGTCATCAAATTAACGAGTATTAGTTGGTATGGAAACGACGTCACGATGGCGTAACGTCACAGCAGGAGCCGAGGTTTTAAATAGAGGCTCTCTGGTGATGGCCTTCAACATCCTCTCTCATCCAGAGGACAAAGGGCCCCAATAACCACAAGGAAGGAGGGAAGCCCGGATCTCTGCAGCCGCACCGTTAATGGAAGCTCAAGGCTCGTCTCAACACCGCTGACCAGATGCCTCGGACACAGGCCGAAGCAACGCCATGTCAGCTGTTCCCCGGCCAAGAGACCCGATAGGCTCCCTCTGGAGTGTCGGCTCTTCCTGTTGTGTCTTCTGAAGGAGTCGGAGGATGTTGGCCGACGGAGGCCCTGTGTTTTTACAGGGGGCTCATTGTTTCTTTTTTTAATCAGTTCTCCTCCAAACACACAAAATATCAACGTTGGGCGCCAGACAGGATTCACACTGTCAGAAAATAATTTATAGTTTTATATTCATGAAGATAATTGGAGAGGCAAGAAAAAGACCCAGCTATTGCCTCCCTACAAAATTAACACCACAAGGAAAACAAAGAAAATCAGTTCAGGGATTAATGTTTCTTTTAAGTTCAACAAAGGTTGATTACAGCTTCAATCCTCAGATATTCAAATATATCAGTAAGAAAACAAAGAAAATCAGTTCAGTTTTTTCATCTAAAGTGTCATGATGTTCAGACTTTGGTCTGAGTTGATTTGATTTGTTTGCTGTGGCTCAGTTGTTCATTTAAAGCTTTGATTAAAATGTTAAACAATAGAAATGAAATAAACAGTGAAGGATAAAATCACATTTCAACACACAAATCATTCATAATTGTTGAATTAGAACAAAATAAAAGACTTCCCTTCACTACTGCCGACCAGGAAATAAACACAGTCCCTCCTTCTTTGTCACGTGTTTAGTTTTATGATGCAACTGTTGATCGAGGTTCAAATCTGCAGCTACTTCCTGCTCTGAAACATTTTTTCTGTTCCTGCTGTGAAGTGAAGCAGTTCCTCCGTGCAGCTACAAACAAGTAAGTAGGCTCTGACCGTTTGTATTCACTGTAGATTATTTACCTGACTGATGGTAGGTCATTCATTCAGATCAGGAAATCAGATCAAATCAAGAGTTTTAACATTGGCTCCTTTAAACGTTCAACGTTAACGTGGAAAATCTCTTCCTGGACTCTTGGTTGTTCAGCACTAGTTAATAAATGTCAGGATAATAAGAGCAACGTGTGTGTAACTGTAACACGTCTGTGGCGTCTATGACCATGAATGATGTGGATTTTATTGTGACTTGTTTTGTCGTCTGCTCCTCTTCCTGGAACAAGTCAGAGTCTGATAACTCCTCCCTCTTCCTGGAGCAGCTCCACTCATATTTCCTCATGTCTCCTTGTTCCCTCCCCTTTAGATCTCTACATTGAAGATGGGTGTAAGCAGCATGTGGTGAAGTGTGAGAGCTGACAGGCTCCATTCACTGTACAATCACATGTTGTTCAGATCAGAGCTCAGACTAGTTTCACTTCTAGCAAACAGAAACTCACACAGTCGTCGACACTGAGAGGTGAAATGGAGCAGAAAGGAGTTCAGCTGGACAGAGAAACCTTCTCTTGTTCCATCTGTCTGGATCTACTGAAGGATCCTGTGACTACTTCCTGTGGACACAGCTACTGCATGAACTGTATTAAAAGCCACTGGGATGAAGAAGACCAGAAGGGAATCTACAGCTGCCCTCAGTGCAGGAAGACTTTCATACCAAGGCCTGTCCTGGAGAAAAACACCATGTTAGCAGAGTTAGTGGAGCAGCTGAAGAAGACTGGACTCCAAGCTGCTCCAGCTGATCACTGCTATGCTGGACCTGAAGATGTGGCCTGTGATGTCTGCACTGGGAGGAAGCTGAAAGCCTTCAAGTCCTGTCTGGTCTGTTTGGTTTCTTACTGTGAGAAACACCTCCAACCTCACTATGATTTAGCTCCATTAAAGAGACACAAGCTGGTGGAGCCCTCCAAGAAGCTCCAGGAGAACATCTGCTCTCGTCATGATGAGGTGATGAAGATGTTCTGTCGTACTGATCAGCAGAGTATCTGTTATCTCTGCTCTGTGGATGAACATAAAGGCCACGACACAGTCTCAGCTGCAGCAGAAAGGACTGAGAAGCAGAAGGAGGTGGAGGTGATGCTAGAAAACATCGAGCAGACGATCCAGGAGAGACGCAAAGACGTGGAGCTGCTTAGACAGGAGCTGAAGGCCATGGCTCACTCTGCTGATAAAACAGTGGAGGACAGTCGGGAGATCTTCACTGAGATGATCCGTCTCCTCCAGAAAAGAAGCTCTGATGTGGAGCAGCTGCTCAGATCCCAGCAGGAAACTGAAGAGAGTCGAGTCAAAGATGTTGAGGAGAAGCTGGAGCAGCAGATCACTGAGCTGGAGAGGAAAGGCTCCGAGCTGAAGCAGCTCTTAAACACAGAGGATCACAACCAGTTTCTACACAACTACCCCTCACTGCCACCACCCAGTGAGTCTACACACTCATCCAGCATCAAGATTCGTCCTCTGAGGAACTTTGATGGCGTGAAAGCAGCTGTGACAGAGACCAGAGAGAAACTACAGGACATTCTGAGAGAGACATGGACAAACATCTCAGTGACAGTGACTGAAGTGGATGTTTTACTGCCACAACCAGAGCCAAAGACCAGAGATGAATTCTGGAAATATTCATGTGAAATCACACTGGATCCAAACACAGCACACACACGTCTGTTATTATCTGAGGGGAACAGAAAAGTAACATTTATGAATCAACCTCAGTCTTATTCTCATCATCCAGACAGATTCACTGGTTTCAATTGGCAGGTCCTGAGTAGAGAGAGTCTGACTGGACGTTGTTACTGGGAGGTGGAGAGGAGAGGAAGAGGAGTTGATGTAGCAGTCGCATACAAGAATATCAGCAGAGCAGGGGGGTCAGATGAATGTGTATTTGGATTCAATGACAAATCTTGGTCATTACGTTGTTTAACAAACAGTTACACATTTTACCACAACAACGTCGAAACTCCCGTCTCAGGTCCTGGTTCCTCCAGAGTAGGAGTGTACCTGGATCACAGAGCAGGTCTTCTGTCTTTCTACAGCGTCTCTGAAACCATGACTCTCCTCCACAGAGTCCAGACCACATTCACTCAGCCTCTCTATGCTGGACTAAGGTTATTTTATGATTATGGAGCCACTGCTGAGTTGATTAAAGTGAAATAGACAGAAGTCTCTTCAGGGACAGTTGGTTAAAATGTGTCTTCTAGTCTCCAGGTGGTTTGGTCTCCATGGTTGTAGCTGAGAGCTCATTGTTGTGTCATGTCTTCACTGCTCAGAGATCAGCTGTCAGTCACACTTTGTGGGCGGTACTTTGTGGTCTCCTGGTTTGTTGTTTGCTTGATGTTGGACTTTGTTTGGGTGGCGCTCCTTCCTGTGTCTGTTTAGCCACGGAGGCTCTCACTGCTCACCATGACTTTGATTCACATAAACTGACATTTGTCCACATGAGAATCTGAACTTGTCTGTGCTCTGAACGTCTCATCAACATTTGTGTTGACGTGTTTGTATGTTGTTGTTCCTCTTCCGCTGCATGGGCCTCAACAGAGAAACCAGCAGACCTTCCTTTATCACAGAGATTTAGTTCTGACTTTGGAAAGAAAGAAATCTACAATTACATTTCCACTGAGTGGTTTGGAGACCACATGTTGTTGTTGTTGTTGTTGAAATGGATGAAGAGACGAGCTCATGTCAACTGTAGTGATCATGATCATCATCAATCAGGACATCAGTCATTATCTGATTGTACATAGCTGATATTCTGAGTCCAACTAACTGATTGTGTGGATGAAGTGAATCTGTGCATGAAATCACTGAACAAGAGTCATTGATCAGACTTTACTGATTTAATGGGAGAACAAACTGAAGCTTCACATGATGAATAAAGCTGCTGTTTGTCACACATGAACAAATGACCGTCTCCTGTCTTTATTCCAGGATCTCAGCATTTTGCATTTGGTTCTTTTTTGTTGCATATTTGTTTTTTCTTTTTCTTTTCAAATCAAATAGTCCCTTAAGTTGACAGCCTTGTGTTTTCTGTTCAACTTTCTGCCATCTCTGTCTGTCTGTGTTCTCTGAGCCCTGTTTACATGGAGGAAGATGAAGCTCTTGATGAGACAATCCAGCAGAAGAGTCTGACACAGGCCTTGTAGTGTTCAAAGTTTAACGTTACATTTTCTAGTCCTTTTAAATTGTGGTAATATTATATTTGCATACAACAATGTTGCAACATTTTTCAGAATAATCCAGGCAATAATTTTACAGGTAATAAGATTTTGGTGTGAACCCAAATGTAGGAGCCATTTAATCTCACATTCAGTGTTTATTTTATGTTAATAAGTGATATAAGTGTTTATGTTTTCACTATTTAGTTGAATGGTATTTGTAGTGGTGGCCCCTAGATGGCGATAACATTTCTACCTGCACAGGAAATAAGAGGTCAGAGGTCACAGGTGAGGGGGGGTGGAGTTAAATGCCACAGGTGTGCATTGATTGAGGGAGAAGACACACATTCGTGTATTAGTGTCCGTGTTAGCATCCGCCTGTTAGCATCTGTCTTGGAATCCGACTGTTAGCATCCGTGTTAGCATTCGTCTGTGAACAGTCTGTATTAGTATTCGTCTTTCAGCATTGCACTGTTAGCCTTCATCTGATAGCATTCGTGTATTAACGTCCGTGTTAGCATCCGTATTAGCATTTATTTGTTATAGCATCTGTATTAGCATGGACCCATGTTCGCATCTGTATTTGCATTCATCTGTTAGCATCCGTATTAGCATTCAACTGGTATGTTCATTAATTCATCTGTTAGCATATGTTTGTTAGCCTTCATCTGATAGCATTCGTGTATTAGCGCCCATGCTAGCATCCGTATTAGCATGGATCCATGTTAGCATCCATATTGGCAGTCATCTGTTAGCATCCGTATTAGCATTCTTCTGTTAGCATCTGGGTTGGAATCCGCCTGTTAGCTTCTGTGTTAGCATTCAACTGATTTGTATGTTTATTAATTCATCTGTTAGCATTGATAGCATTCTTGTGTTAGCAACCGTGTTAGCAACTGATCAGTTAGCATTCATCTCTGAGCATTAGTCTGTTAGCATCCGTCTTAGCATTCAACTGATTTGTATGTTCAGTCATTCATCTGTTAGCATTGGTCTGTTAGCCTTCATCTGATAGCATTCTTCTGTTAGCATCCGTGTTGGCCTTTTTTCTGTTAGCATTCGACTGTTAGCTTTAATCTGATAGCATTCGTGAATAAGCATCTGTGTTAGCATTCGTGTATTACTGTCCGTGTTAGCATCCATATTAACATACTTCCGTGTTAGCATCCACCTGTTAGCCTTCGTCTGTGAACAGTCTGTGTTAGTATTCGTCTGTCAGCATTGCACTGTTAGCCTTCATATGATAGCATTCGTGTATTAGCGTCCGTGTTAGCGTCCGTATTAGCATTCGTCTGTTAGCATCCGTATTAGCATTCGTCTGTTAGCAATCATGTTAGCATTCAACTGATTTGTATGTTCATTAATTCATCTGTTAGCATTCGTTTGTTAGCATTCTTCTGATAGCATTCGTGTATTATTGCCCATGTTAGCATCTGTATTAGCATGGATCCGTTTTAGCATTCATCTGTTAGCATCCTTATCAGCATTCGTCCGTTTGCACCTGGGTTGGAATCCACCTGTTAGCATACGTGTTAGCATTCAGCTGATTTGTATGTTCATTAATTCATCTGTTAGCATTCGTCTGTTAGCCTTCATCTGATAGCATTCGTGTATTAGCGCCCATGTTAGCATCCGTATTAGCATCGATTCGTGTTAGCATCCATATTGGCAGTCATCTGTTAGCATCCGTATTAGCATTCGTCTGTTAGCATCTGGGTTGGAATCCGCCTGTTAGCTTCTGTGTTAGCATTCAACTGATTTGTATGTTCATTAATTCATCTGTTAACATTGATAGCATTCTTGTGTTAGCAACCGTGTTAGCAGTTGTCTGTTAGCATTCATCTCTGAGCATTAGTCTGTTAGCATCCGTCTTAGCATTCAACTGATTTGTATGTTAAGTCATTCATCTGATAGCATTCTTCTGTTAGCATCCGTGTTGGCATTCGTCTGTTAGCATTCGACTGTTAGCTTTAATTTGATAGCATTCGTGAATAAGCATCTGTGTTAGCATTCGTGTATTAGTGTCCGTGTTAGCATCCATATTAACATACATCCGTGTTAGCATCCGTCTGTTAGCATCTGGATTGGAATGCGCCTGTTAGCATCCGTGTTAGCATTCAACTGATTTGTATGTTTATTAATTCATCTGTTAGCATCCGTCTGTTAGTCTTCATCTGATAGAATTCTTCTGTTAGCATCCGTGTTAGCATTTTGTCTGTGAACAGTCTGTGTTAGTATTCGTCTTTCAGCATTGCACTGTTAGCCTTCATATGATAGCATTCGTGTATTAGCGTCCGTGTTAGCGTCCGTATTAGCATTGACTTGTGTAAGCATCTGTATTAGCATGGATCCATGTTAGCATCCATATTAGCATTCGTCTGTTAGCATCCGTGTTAGCATTCAACTGATTTGTATGTTCATTAATTCATCTGTTAGCATTATGGATTTGTTCTGTGGTTCACATCTACAGTTCAGCACATGGTTAATAATCAGTTCTGGTCACATGCTCTGATCTCTTTCACCTCTACAGCCTCCACAGGTTCATTGGGTTCAGTCCCACAGCTGAAGAGTTTCTTCTTCCTGGATGGAATCCAAGAAATAAGACAACGGATGAAAACAAATTTAAAAGTAAATGAATGTAAAGTTAAAAAAATAAACACACTCACCTCATACACAGAATCAAAAGAAGCAGAGGAACCAGCACCATCAAAGTTAACCTGATGACATTCAGTTTTACTGGTAATTTTCCTACAAATGAACAAACACTGATATGAGGTCTTTGTGTCACTAACAGAGTTGATTGTTCAGATCAAGCAAAGAAACAATGAACCGTGTAAAAACATCCTGACAGTAGATGTTGTTGTTTTAGAATCACTGGAGGTTTTCTCTGCAGTGACTTGTTGATAATCTCTGATGCAGTGAACTGATATTTGAATCTTTATTTACCTGTGACACCAACCAGGTGTAAGGTGGAGTTATGACGTCCTCTTCTGTTCTGGGCTTCACAGTAATAACTCCCTCTGTGTTCAGGTCTGAAGTCAGTGATGGTGAAGATCTGTCCTGAAGCTTTTGGTGAGTCTTCATTCTCCTTGTACCAGGTGTAGTTAGCTGCTGGGTTAGCATCACTGCTACAGGTCAGAGTCCCTGAACTACCCTCCACTATCTCACCAGATGGACTCACTGACACAGAGGGAAGCTTTGGAGGATCTGGAGGAGAATTAAAACAAGTCTGTTTCTAGCTAAAATGAGATCAGTTCTTCAAGGAGCAGAAACAACACAACTATAAACAGGATATGTTGCACAAAACCATCCCAGACAGATTCAGACGTTTCTTTTGATACGTATATTTTTTCTTAGTTTTCATGTCAGGAATAGTCAAACATGACAACATCACAGTACTTTCAAAAGAGAAATAACACAGCCAGGCTACTGAATCACTTGAGGGGATCAGCAAATACAATCTTTGCTCTACTCAGTTCAAACAGTTTGGTTCCTTGGAAAGCAACTGGTGGTTATATGCCCCATCAAACAGAGCATCAGCAAGACGATAAAGTCAAAGTAGAAAGGAGGGGGAGGTCATGAATGACCCTCCTCGATCGTCAACAACGCCATCCATTTTTCCCATCTTGCGTGATACAGATCCCTTTTCAGTCTGAGCAGGAACGTTAGTCTCTCCATCTGGTGAGTTTCTTCATTAACCTCTGACCAGTCAGAGTTTGTGGGTGGGTCTGACTGCAGCCACTTACAGGTGATAGCTTTTTTTTTTTTTTTTTTTGCTGCTACAGACATTATTTTTAAGAGGTATTTGTCATTTTCTGCCATCCCGTCAGGTAAATGACTTAGAAAAAGAGTTGTAAATGGTGGAGGACTCTGCTGTCCCAGTATCCGTTGTGTGGTTTTCACAGCATCGTCCCAAACGGGCCGTCGTCCTGGGCAACTCCAAAAGATGTGGTCGTGGTTTGCCTCATCACGTCCACATTTCCTCCAGCAGGTGTAAACCGCTGTTATTGAATATGTTTTCATTCTGGGTGTTAGAAAAAAAACAACAAGGTTCTTCCAACAGAATTCGCGCCACAAATAGAACAAGAAGTGGAAAAAGCATCACCACACATATTATCCCAATGTTTACAAGTTTACAATTCTCTCTCCCATCTCTCTCTGATGTATGTTGTGGTATCATCTCTGCTCTTTGCAATGCTTTGCAAGCTTTGAACATATTTACAGGTACCTTTATATGCCCGTATTATTAATTGTGTTATTTCGTTGTGATTCTGCAGTTTCCTTTACCCGGACTTCTTTCATAAAATATTGTCGATATCGAAAGAAAATCCTGATATTCTAAGTTATATTTTTCTTTCAGTGCTTGAAAACTTTGTAGCGTATTTTTTTTTTTTCCATTATATTACAATAAGCAGTAAAACCCTTATTTGTCCAGTACTTAAACCTGGAGTCCATAACATACTTCAGTTCAAAGTCTGTGTCATGTCCAACATATCAGATTGTTTTCAGTTGGTTCCACAAATTGAATTGCTTCACAATCCCAAACCAGATGTGTAATGTAAAGGAGACAAATGTGTTGAAATGCTCTTGAAGTGTTGCCATTAATTTGTTTCCACCAATCACCGCTTCTATAGGGATGCCCCTGCTTTCCCCTGCCACGTCCCGACACTTAGCCTCATATCCACCATCACACCAGAGAAACACATATTTTAACTGGGCAGCAAGATAAAAACTCCTGAGATCAGGGAGAGACATACCAGCCCTTTCTTCATTAACAGTCAATGTGCTGTATTTAATCCTTGTTTTTTTTCCTTCTCCAAATAAAACGCGAAATTTGTTTGTCCCATTCATGAAATTGACTTGTTGGAATTTTAACAGGCAGTGACATAAATAGATATGATAGTTTAGGTAAAATAGACATTTTTATAAGGTCGATTCTTGCACTAAAGCTTAATAAAAAAAAAAAAAAGCTGTCCAGATACCAAGATCTTCTTTGATTTTTTTGTTTCGTAGTATTTTTGTACAAATCATTAGGACAGTGAGTCAACCAAATTCCCAAATATTTAATGACTTTTTGAGACCAGTCGACTGGTATTCTGTGTTTGAGCTCCTGTGAGGGGATATAATTGAACGTTAATACTTGAGTTTTCTGAATGTTCAGTTTATAACCAGAATATGTGCCAAACACATCAAGGAGATCTAAAATGATAGGAAGGCATTTTTCTGGGTTTCTGGGTAATTCTCTGCATCTAGTCTTTCCAGCACTGCACTTATTTTATTTTTCCTGCTGTTCTGTATCATATGGAGAGAGCGTCTGATATCATCATGTGTTTGACGCCCCCTGATGAACCCAGTTTGGTCGCTATCAATTCATTCTGGCATGAATGAGTCTAATCTTCGGGCCATTATTGATGCATATAGTTTATAGTGGTTGGTTTAGAACCGAGATCGGCCACTATGAACGACATAGCAATTTATTCTTTCCCTCCTTGGGGATAACAGAAATGATCGCCTCGTTCCATGAAGGTGGGGATGACTTGTTTTCTAATGTCCAGTTAAAAGAGTTAAGAAGTGTTGGATTCAGCTCTTCTATAAATATTTTGTACCATTCAGCCGGTAGTCCATCGCTTCCTGGTGTCTGATTATTTTTAAGTTTATTCAGTGCCGTTTCCAGTTCTTTTTCTCTAATCTGTGATGTCAAACGTTTATTTTGATGATCCCCAATTGTAGGTAGATCTAATGAGTCTAGAAAGGTTATTTTATCTTATTTTAGTTTCTAGCACTGGCTGCGAATATAGGTTCTTATAACATGATTGAAAAGCAGCATTGATTTCCTCTAAGTTATAGTATATTTGTCCTGTTTTACAGTCCAATATTTCGTATATTGATTGGGAAATTTGGTTTTTGCGTGTTTTCTTTGCTAGTAGTTTCGCATTTTTCCTTAATTTCCTTCATTTTTAACAGGGTTTGGGGGTCTTGGTTTCTGCAGTGTTGCTTTTCCAGTTCTTTTAAACTGTCCTCAAGCTGTTTTAGTTTATTTTCTTTTGCCTTCTTGATTGCCGTACTGAGGGATATCAGTTTACCCCTGCCCACTGCCTTTAATGTATCCCATAATACATTTGGGTTCACTTCTCCATTGTCGTTATGGTCAAGAAAGGTCTTAATTTCAGAACTCACATCTTGTATGACTGATTTGTCATCAAGCAGACTTGTATTCAGGCAGATTCAGACCTTTCATGAACATCTGTCCTGGATAATCCAAACACTAGTGTCCAGGTTAAAGTACTTGTCTCCACATGTGTCCCCAGCCAACACTTGGTATCTGATCTCATAATAATAATCAATGTAATAATATAATTTCCTGTCATTTGATCATTTGGGTCAAATGTTATAATTTTATAACAGCTGTTAGTTACAGTGGATCTCTATTGTTGTATCAGAACCACAGACACTGGTTTGATTGTCATAACTTTGATATTTTAGAACAAGTAGTTAAGTCTCTCTCTCACCAAAGGAAAACACCCTGATGTATCATTTATTTATTTATCTGTAGCTGACCTGCAAAAACTAATTAAATCTAGTAAGTGTTAGAATTAGACATTTGTGATTATTGAGGAAATACGCAACTTAACTCCACATGTCTGCTTATACATCAACATAACAGTTCTTTTTGAAAGATATAATCACTTCTTTCTCAGTTGTTTTTTTATTATATAGTTTGGTAGCAGCTCTATTTACTAATGAACAAACACCACTTGAGGCTATCATCATCTATAATAGCAGTCGTGTGTTATTTCCTGAATGAAGCAACATTCTGCTCATGGAACAGCTCCACTGCTGAGTAGTGACACTAAATGTGGACTCAGGTCAAGTTACTCTGATGTGTCCTCAGTGTTGTGGTGAGTTCACACGTGTACTTTAAGCTGGTCACTGGAGATCAGTCTGAACGGAGCCATAGTTTAGAAAGTTAGCAGGCTAAGATTTACAATATTTGGGAATGTTTCCAACAAAGTGATTAATTAATTAATACTCACACTGGACATCTATGAACAGAGATGAAGACTTTGAATATCCGTATTGATTCTCAGACTTGCAGTAGTAGTTTCCACTGTTGTTAGAGCTGATAGAAATGAAAGCATGCACACCATCTGATCCTTGACTCAGTGTTTGGTTCTCCTTGTACCAGGTGTAGTTAGCTGCTGGGTTAGCATCACTGCTACAGGTCAGAGTCCCTGAACTACCCTCCACTATCTCACCAGATGGACTCACTGATACAGAGGGAAGCTTTGGAGGATCTGGAGAACATAGAGAACATTATGAAATTAGTTTTTTGATTTTTTTTGATCATTTTTTTAGGCTTGTTATCCTCCACATAGTTGAGATGCTACAGTATTAGACCCTCTGAATTTTCTGCATAGTGGTCCACCAACAAAGATCACTCCATAATAATCTGAGAGGAACCAGAGGAACCCAGGGAACTTCTAAGCAGCGAAAGGCCTCTCTCACATTGGTTAATGTTAATGTTGATGAATCCACTGGACAACCATGAGGACAAGGACCAAGACAATGCTCTGTCTCCAAAAAAGAACATTTCTCCCATCAGTTTGCTAAACCTCATGAAGACGACTGTTGGCATTTTTTCAGTGGACAGATGAGACCAAAGTAGAATAGTTTGGTTTAAATGTTTGGGCATCGTCATGTTTGGAGATGAACCAACTCTGCATTTCATTCATCCATTCATTCATTCATTCATTGATTCGTGCAGCATTTTCATGGATTTCCACTAAGATGCGTTAACGGATTTACGGCACTTACTGAACCTCATGTGTTGTAGTTACTGTAGTTGTTTCAGCTGTGTGTGTTCAAGCTGCACTCATCAATTTAAATAGAAATAAAGTGTGGAAGTCATGCGTGTCCTGTTATATCTCTTTCTCATGCATTTAAATACTTACATGTAGAAGGAGGCTGATCCTGAACAGCAGGAACTCTGCAGACGTCCTGTCTATTTAAACGCAGGATAAAAAGCAGAAAGTGAGAAAGCAGCAGGACAACAGATATTTGTTGTAGAATCCCACACAGGCTTTACACTTTGTTTTAGTCCATCCTCTCAAGTTAATTTGCACCTTTTTCCAGATCATACACAAACTGTTCTCCTTTGGCTTAGCCTCAAACATGGTCTGGTATTTTCTAGATAAAAGCTTAATCTGAAATAAATCTAAAATAAAAAAGAAACTTGCAGTTTCAGAAGATATGTGTTGTGGAGCGAAATATAGTTGAAAACCTTTCAGCATCCTACCGGAATATAAAATGTCCCTGAGATGATTTCACCGTTACAGGTATAGTGATGGGTAGATGAGGCCTCGTGAAGCGTTGCGGCACGTTACTCAAACTGTGTTTGATACTGTATCGGTGCTGTGTCACTGTGTTGCTCAATACTGACACCTGCTGGACTTTAATCATCATTACAGAGACTCAACTGGTTTACTGATTCAATGACCGAGTATATACAATAACATTGTTTAAGTTACTGTATTATATTTCGTGTACTATATTATTTTATATCTTAATCTAAGCTTAAAATATCTATGATATTTTTTTAAATGTACAGGGAATATTGCTTTCCTCCAGCCAGGTATCTGGACCTCAATAATTGAATCTGCTGTGGCGTTGGTTATTTAAAAAACAACCAATTTTAGCATTTTGGTTTTATTCATCAATTACAAATCAACACAAGATTTGTAAGAAAGTAAATGCACAAATAAGCTGATGAAACTGAATAACATGCGTGAATATGTTTTCATTATAAATAAAGCGACCAAAGATGTAAAATGTATTACAGGTGTTTATTCTAGGTGAAGCTGAGAGTAACTATTGAGTATTGCAATTGGTTTTATGTTGACCAGTTCATAGTTTTTGTAGCCGAATGAAATTATCCTTGATATCATTTTCATAAAGCGATTTTTTTGTTTGTTTCTTTAGTGAAACCGTAGCTCACACACAGACGAGACAAAAACAGAGAGAATGAGAGAGAGGAGGAGGAGGAGGAGGAGGAGAAGGAGAAGGAGGGTTGAGTTGTTCACTGATGTGAAATAAATTGATTAATGCACTTTTTTAACATGTGGATTCAAGTCCGAGTGAAGTCACAGTCATTGGTGTTAAGTTCAAGTCAAGATGTAAGTCTTTTTATATGTTGTCGAGTCTAATGTCATCAAATTAATGAGTGTTAGTTGCTATGGAAACGACGTCACGATGGCGTAACGTCACGGCAGGAGCCGAGGTTTTAAATAGAGGCTCTCTGGTGATGGCCTTCAACATCCTCTCTCATCCAGAGGACAAAGGGCCCCAATGACCACGAGGAAGGAGGGAAGCCCGGAAAACAACGAAAATCAGTTCAGTTTTTATCTAAAGTGTCATGATGTTCAGACTTTGGCCTGAGTTGATTTGATTTGTTTGCTGTGGCTCAGTTCTTCATTTAAAGCTTTGATTAAAATGTTAAACAATAGAAATGAAATAAACAGTGGATGATAAAATGACATTTCAACACACAAGTCATTCATAATTGTTGAATTAGAACAAAATAAAAGACTTCCCTTCACTACTGCCGACCAGGAAATAAACACAGTCCCTCCTTCTTTGTCACGTGTTTAGTTTTATGATGCAACTGTTGATCGAGGTTCAAACCTGCAGCTACTTCCTGCTCTGAAACATTTTTTCTTTTCCTGCTGTGAAGTGAAGCAGTTCCTCCGTGCAGCTACAAACAAGTAAGTAGGCTCTGACCGTTTGTATTCACTGTAGATTATTTACCTGACTGATGGTAGGTCATTCATTCAGATCAGGAAATCAGATCAAATCAAGAGTTTTAACATTGGCTCCTTTAAACGTTCAACGTTAACATGGAAAATCTCTTCCAGGACTCTTGGTTGTTCAGCACTAGTTAATAAATGTCAGGATAATAAGAGCAATGTGTGTGTAACTGTAACACGTCTGTGGCGTCTATGACCATGAATGATGTGGATTTTATTGTGATTTGTTTTGTCGTCTGCTCCTCTTTCTGGAACAAGTCAGAGTCTGATAACTCCTCCCTCTTCCTGGAACAGCTCCACTCATATTTCCTCATGTCTCCTTGTTCCCTCCCCTTTAGATCTCTACATTGAAGATGGGTGTAAGCAGCATGTGGTGAAGTGTGAGAGCTGACAGGCTCCATTCACTGTACAATCACATGTTGTTCAGATCAGAGCTCAGACTAGTTTCACTTCTAGCAAACAGAAACTCACACAGTCGTCGACACTGAGAGGTGAAATGGAGCAGAAAGGAGTTCAGCTGGACAGAGAAACCTTCTCTTGTTCCATCTGTCTGGATCTACTGAAGGATCCTGTGACTACTTCCTGTGGACACAGCTACTGCATGAACTGTATTAAAAGCCACTGGGATGAAGAAGACCAGAAGGGAATCTACAGCTGCCCTCAGTGCAGGAAGACTTTCATACCGAGGCCTGTCCTGGAGAAAAACACCATGTTAGCAGAGTTAGTGGAGCAGCTGAAGAAGACTGGACTCCAAGCTGCTCCAGCTGATCACTGCTATGCTGGACCTGAAGATGTGGCCTGTGATTTCTGCACTGGGAGGAAGCTGAAAGCCTTCAAGTCCTGTCTGGTCTGTTTGGTTTCTTACTGTGAGAAACACCTCCAACCTCACTATGATGTAGCTCCATTAAAGAAACACAAGCTGGTGGAGCCCTCCAAGAAGCTCCAGGAGAACATCTGCTCTCGTCATGATGAGGTGATGAAGATGTTCTGTCGTACTGATCAGCAGAGTATCTGTTATCTCTGCTCTGTGGATGAACATAAAGGCCACGACACAGTCTCAGCTGCAGCAGAAAGGACTGAGAAGCAGAAGGAGTCGGAGGTGATGCTAGAAAACATCCAGCAGACGATCCAGGAGAGACGCAAAGACGTGGAGCTGCTTAGACAGGAGCTGAAGGCCATGGCTCACTCTGCTGATAAAACAGTGGAGGACAGTCGGGAGATCTTCACTGAGATGATCCGTCTCCTCCAGAAAAGAAGCTCTGATGTGGAGCAGCTGGTCAGATCCCAGCAGGAAACTGAAGAGAGTCGAGTCAAAGATGTTGAGGAGAAGCTGGAGCAGCAGATCACTGAGCTGGAGAGGAAAGGCTCCGAGCTGAAGCAGCTCTTAAACACAGAGGATCACAACCAGTTTCTACACAACTACCCCTCACTGCCACCACCCAGTGAGTCTACACACTCATCCAGCATCAAGATTCGTCCTCTGAGGAACTTTGATGGCGTGAAAGCAGCTGTGACAGAGACCAGAGAGAAACTACAGGACATTCTGAGAGAGACATGGACAAACATCTCAGTGACAGTGACTGAAGTGGATGTTTTACTGCCACAACCAGAGCCAAAGACCAGAGATGAATTCTGGAAATATTCATGTGAAATCACACTGGATCCAAACACAGCAAACACACATCTGTTATTATCTGAGGGGAACAGAAAAGTAACATTAATGAATCAACATCAGTCTTATTCTGATCATCCAGACAGATTCACTGGTTCGTGGCAGGTCCTGAGTAGAGAGAGTCTGACTGAACGTTGTTACTGGGAGGTGGAGTGGAGAGGAGGAGTTTTTGTAGCAGTCGCATACAAGAATATCAGCAGAGCATCTTCATTTGGATTCAATGACAAATCTTGGTCATTACGTTGTGACACAAACAAATATGAATTTTACCACAACAAAGTGAAAACTCCCGTCTCAGGTCCTGGTTCCTCCAGAGTAGGAGTGTACCTGGATCACAGAGCAGGTCTTCTGTCTTTCTACAGCGTCTCTGAAACCATGACTCTCCTCCACAGAGTCCAGACCACATTCACTCAGCCTCTCTATGCTGGACTCTGGTTATTTAATGTTGGAGCCACTGCTGAGTTGATGAAAGTGAAATAGACAGAAGTCTCTTCAGGGACAGTTGGTTAAAATGTGTCTTCTAGTCTCCAGGTGATTTGGTCTCCATGGTTGTAGCTGAGAGCTCATTGTTGTGTCATGTCTTCACTGCTCAGAGATCAGCTGTCAGTCACACTTTGTGGGCGGTACTTTGTGGTCTCCTGGTTTGTTGTTTGCTTGATGTTGGACTTTGTTTGGGTGGCGCTCCTTCCTGTGTCTGTTTAGCCACGGAGGCTCTCACTGCTCACCATGACTTTGATTCACATAAACTGACATTTGTCCACATGAGAATCTGAACTTGTCTGTGCTCTGAACGTCTCATCAACATTTGTGTTGATGTGTTTGTATGTTGTTGTTCCTCTTCCGCTGCATGGGCCTCAACAGAGAAACCAGCAGACCTTCCTTTATCACAGAGATTTAGTTCTGACTTTGGAAAGAAAGAAATCTACAATTACATTTCCACTGAGTGGTTTGGAGACCACATGTTGTTGTTGTTGTTGTTGTTGTTGTTGTTGTTGAAATGGATGAAGAGACGAGCTCATGTCAACTGTAGTGATCATGATCATCATCAATCAGGACA
This sequence comes from Mugil cephalus, assembly GCF_022458985.1. Lineage (NCBI taxonomy): Eukaryota > Metazoa > Chordata > Actinopteri > Mugiliformes > Mugilidae > Mugil > Mugil cephalus. The sequence goes on from NC_061771.1 coordinate 29,882,682, forward strand.
TCAGTCATTATCTGATTGTACATAGCTGATATTCTGAGTCCAACTAACTGATTGTGTGGATGAAGTGAATCTGTGCATGAAATCACTGAACAAGAGTCATTGATCAACTTTACTGATTTAATGGGAGAACAAACTGAAGCTTCACATGATGAATAAAGCTGCTGTTTGTCACACATGAACAAATGACCGTCTCCTGTCTTTATTCCAGGATCTCAGCATTTTGCATTTGGTTCTTTTTTATTGCATCTTTTTTCTTTCTTTTTCTTTTTGAATCAAATAGTCCCTTAAGTTGACAGCCTTGTGTTTTCTGTTCAACTTTCTGCCATCTCTGTCTGTCTGTGTTCTCTGAGCCCTGTTTACATGGAGGAAGATGAAGCTCTTGATGAGACAATCCAGCAGAAGAGTCTGACACAGGCCTTGTAGTGTTCAAAGTTTAACGTTACATTTTCTAGTCCTTTTAAATTGTGGTAATATTATATTTGCATACAACAATGTTGGAACATTTTTCAGAATAAACCAGGTAATAATTTTACAGGTAATAAGATTTTGTTGTGAACCCAAATGTAGGAGCCATTTAATCTCACATTCAGTGTTTATTTTATGTTAATAAGTGATATAAGTATTTATGTTTTCACTATTTAGTTGAATGGTATTTGTAGTGGTGGCCCCTAGATGGCGATAACATTTCTACCTGCACAGGAAATAAGAGGTCAGAGGTCACAGGTGAGGGGGGGTGGAGTTAAATGCCACAGGTGTGCATTGATGAGGGAGAAGACACATGGATGATGTTAGCAATCGACTGTTAGCTTTAATCTGATAGCATTCGTGAATAAGCATCTGTGTTAGCATCCATATGAACATAGATCCGTGTTAGCATCCGCCTGTTAGCATCTGTATTGGAATCCGCCTGTTAGCATCCGTGTTAGCATTCAACTGATTTGTATGTTTATTAATTCATTTGTTAGCATTCGTCTGTTAGTCTTCATCTGAAAGAATTCTTCTGTTAGCATCCGTGTTAGCATTCGTCTGTGAACAGTCTGTGTTAGTATTCGTCTTTCAGCATTGCACTGTTAGCCTTCATCTGATAGCATTCGTGTATTAGCGTCCGTGTTAGCGTCCGTATTAGCATTGATTTGTGTAAGCATCCGAATTAGCATGGATCCATGTTAGCATTGGCCCTATTGGCATTCATCGGTTAGCATCCGTATCAGCATTCGTCTGTTAGCACCTGGGTTGGAATCCGCCTGTTAGCATCCGTGTTAGCATTCAACTGATTTGTATGTTTATTAATTCATTTGTTAGCATTCGTCTGTTAGTCTTCATCTGAAAGAATTCTTCTGTTAGCATCCGTGTTAGCATTCGTCTGTGAACAGTCTGTGTTAGTATTCGTCTTTCGGCATTGCACTGTTAGCCTTCATCTGATAGCATTCGTGTATTAGCGTCCGTGTTAGCGTCCGTATTAGCATTGATTTGTGTAAGCATCCGAATTAGCATGGATCCATGTTAGCATTGGCCCTATTGGCATTCATCTGTTAGCATCCGTATCAGCATTCGTCTGTTAGCACCTGGGTTGGAATCCGCCTGTTAACATACGTGTTAGCATTGAACTGATTTGTATGTTTATTAATTCATCTGTTAGCATTGATAGCATTCTTGTGTTAGCAACCATGTTAGCAGTTGTCTGTTAGCATTCATCTGATTTGTATGTTAGCATCCGTGTAAGCATGCATCTGTTACCATGCATGTTAGCATTTAACTGATTTATATTCGATACTCTGTTAGCATCTGTCTGTTAGCATCCGTGTGTCAGCTTTCTTGTGTTAGCATTCATATGATAGCATCAGTGTGTTAGCATTCTTCCGTTAGAATTAATCTGTTAACATTCATCTGATTTATATGTTAGCATCTGTTTTAGCATCTGTATGTTAGCATTCATCTGATTTGTATGTTGGCATGTTAGCAACCGTGTTACCATCCGTCTGTTAGCATCTGTCTGTTGCATCCGTGTTAGCATTCGTATGTGAGCATTCATCTCATTTTCATGTTAGTTTCTGTGTGTTAGCATTCATCTTTTAGCATTCATATGATTTGTATGCTAGCATTTGTCTGTCAGCATCCGGGTTAGCATCTGCCTCTTAGCATCCATGTTAGCATCCGTAGGTTAACGTTCATCTGTTAGCATTCATCTGTTAGCATCCGTATGCTAGCGTCCATCTACTAGCATTAATCTGATTTGTATGTTAACACTAAAATGTAAATTCAATGATTTATGGCTCCAGAACAAAGAATTTAAAGCACGTTTAAAGCCGGTGGATGGAAAAACACTGTGTTCCAAATTATTATGCAAATTGTATTCAAGTGTCATAACGATTACATTTTTTGTTTTTCAATCAAACTCATGGATGGTATTGTGTCGCATGGCTCTTTGGATCACTGAAATCAATCTCAGACACCTGTGATAATTAGTTTGCTGGATGAGTCCAATTAAGTAAAAAACTACTTAAGAAGGGCGTTCCACATTATTAAGCAGATGACCATTTCCAAGCAATATAGGAAAGAAGAAGGATCTCTCTGCTGCCGAAAAGCGTGAAAAAGTTCAGTCCCTTGGACAAGGTATGAAAACCTTAGATATTTCAGGAAAACTTAAGTGTGATCATCGTACTGTTAAGAGATTTGTGGCTGATTCAGAGCACACACGGGTTCGTGCAGATAAAGGCACGATGAGGAAGGTTTCTGCCAGACAGATGCATGGGATCAAGAGAGCAGCTGCTAAAATGCCGTTACAAAGTAGCAAACAGATATTTGAAGCTGCTGGTGCCTCTGGAGTCCCACGAACATCAAGGTGGAGGATCCTCCAGAGGCTTGCAGTTATGCGTAAACCTTCTATCCGGCCGCCCCTAAACAATGCTCACAAGCAGAAACGGCTGCAGTGGGCCCAGAAATACAACAAGACTCATTTTCAAACAGTCTTGTTCACTGACGAGTGCCGTGCAACCCTGGATGGACCAGATGGATGGAGTAGTGGATGGTTGGTGGACGGCCACCACGTCCCAACAAGGCTGCGACGTCAGCAAGGAGGTGGTGGAGTCATGTTTTGGGCCCGAATCATGGGGAGAGAGCTGGTCGGACTCTTTAGGGTCCCTGAAGGTGTGAAAATGACGTCTGTAAAGTATGTGGAGTTTCTGACTGACCACTTTCTCTCATGCTACAAAAACAAGAACCGTACTTTCCGTAACAAAATCACCTTCATGCATGACAACGCACCATCTCACGCTGCATCATCGGCTGCTATGGGCATAAAAGCAGAGAAACTCATGGCGTGGCCCCCGTCCTCCCCTGACCTCAACCCTATTGAGAACCTTTGGAGCATCCTCAAGCAAAACATCTATGAGAGTGGGAGGCAGTTCACATCCAAACAGCAGCTCTGGGAGGCTATTCTGACATCCTGCAAAGACATTCAAGCAGAAACCCTCCAAAAACTCACAAGGTCAACGGATGCAAGAATGTGAAGCTGCTATAAAATAAGGGGTCCTATGTTAAAATGTAACTCCACATGTTGAGATGTTTTTGATTGAAATAGCTTTTGCTTTCAGTAAATATGACCCTAATGCTGCAGATTCAAAAGATGAGCATTTTCAGTTCTTAACAACCTGTGAAATGTGATAAAACTCTGCTGTGCGTGATAATTTGGAACAGTGCATTTTAAGTTTTTCATGTTTAAAAAAAATACTGTTGTCATTGGGAGGTTTGTTCAGTAACATTAGAATTCATTAAACTAACGGTTGATGACGTGAAAATTATGCCGACTGTCATTTGCATTGACTATTTAGGAAAATCTGAGACAAATATCGTTTGCAAAATAATTTGGAACACAGTGTATTTATGAAGCACACTGCACCTTGTGCAAAAAAACAAGTCTGAATCTTGGAACATTGGGCATCAAGGCGCTGGAATCCCACGGCTAATCAGAAAAACATGAAGATGCCATAAAATGCCAGCAGCAGACGCTTTCAATCAGCCAGTATTATTCCACATCAGGATCTGGAGCATCGAGGTCCAGCGCGACCCCATCTGCTACAACTCCAGTTGACCTGTGGACAGCGTTTGGGTCTACGCCCACACTAAAAGAGGAGGTGCTCTGGACTCTTCACACGGTGGTTAAGCACCAGTCATATACTGGCAATGAGAACATTGATGAGCTGTTCTAGACCATGTTCCCGGATTCTGACATGGAGAAAAAAGTGCGGAAAAGACGAGACGGACGAGACGTTGAAGATGAAGCGATTTGGATCAGCCCATTTCACCAAGAGAGACCTCATCTCCAAAGTTAAGGGCCCGTTCGTGCTGACGTTCGACCAAAGTCTGAGTCAAAGGAACAAGACCAAGCAGTTGGACCTGCACGTACGTTTTTGGGAAGGCGAGCGGGTCCAGTCAAGGTACCTGGGGTCCCAGTTTTATGGGACATGTGACAGCTCAGGACGTACTGAAACATGTCAAAGTAAGTAAAGTGTTTTAGTAGCGAGCGTTGCATGAGTCTTCTTCTTATCAGCAGCACAGTACTAGATATGATACCAGAAGTAACAGAATAAGACTCAGGACAGTAACTTGAACTATAAAACTGCAAAGATTTATTTTCATCTCAGGAGTGTGTGGACCAACTAACCTCAGGAGCCTAGTGTCCGTCTCAATGGATGGGCCCAATGAACTTCAAACAGTTTGAACTTTTCCAACAAGAGGATGCAGAACTGTATGGAGGTGCTCAGCTTGTTTCTGTGCGTAGCTGTGGACTGCACACGTCGCGTAGTTCTTTGAAAAGTGGCTTCACCATGTGGCAGCTGGACAAACTTGTGAGAGCCGTGCACACACTGTTCCACAACGTACCAGCAAGGAGAGAAGACCACAGCGCACAAAAGACTACAGCGCCGTCACAAAATCCACCATCTTGCCCTCACCGTTTTGTGGTCATCGGTGGATTGAGAACCTGCCTGTGGTAGAGAGGGATGTTGCAGTCTGGCCATCACTTCAGCAGTATATGGAAGCAGTGAGAAGAAAGAAAGTCCCCAACCCCGGGACAGCGTCCTTTGACACTGTCCAAACTGCCCTGAAAGATTTTCAAACGTCTACTGCTCAGGCGTACTTTCACGTAGAGACTTCATTTACTGTAGACACTTGTGTATTGGTGTATTAATCCACATTTTGATAGGTCATATATTTTTTGATCAATCACTGACATCATCAGCCAAAGTGGAGAAGTTGTCTGAAATTGTCTGACATTTTTCTCTTTCCATGGTCGTCCTGGCCACAGTTTACACCGAACACACGATTGTTCTACAGTTGTAGACAAACTTGTTGTGTCTCACAATGTGCTCATCAAAGCAGTGAGACGTACAGAATTTAAATTGTGAGCCTCTGAGTGCGGTCACATCTCTCTCTGCACATAAGCAGAAGCCTGTTTAAAACTTGCATGTGTCTCCAAAATGTTTAGTGTAGAAAGACAAATAACATATCAAAGTCTCCAGGAAGATCTTATGACGCCCACGGTCTGTGTGTTTTTCTGATAAGAGCTACCGTTTTGTCACAGTGAGCCCAAACTTGAGACCAGAGCAGAGAAAATCACCTTTTTTCACGATGTTTCTGTCTGTCTCTTCACAATTCATTAATCAGGGGCTCCTCTGATATCTCTGCTGTTAATACTGCTGACCCCTGTCTCCCATACATTTATGTTACAACAACACACACAAGCACACACTCCTCTACCACACACACACACACACAAACACAAACACAGGTAACTTTATATTATTACAGCTATAGATGCACACTAGGGATGAGCGACTACAGTATTATCTGTATCTGTTAACCATACGAATTATCTGTATCTGTACTCGGATTGGGCGGGGTTTAACCCGGAAGTGGATCTGGTTTTGTTGGGCGGGGCTTTAACCGGTATGTTATTTTAAGCATGCAATTGATATGGGTTGATCAGAAATTGTGGTTTTGATAACGATAGCAAACGAACTATTTGCAGAACAAGTTTTGCAACAATGAATGCAACACATGCTGTTGCAATTATCAAGTAAAATGTAATTGACAAGTTTTCATACTCATGCATACTCATATATATTTTTTTAACATTTAATTTGTTTTTATCAGTGTGATTTTTTTATTTTTTGTTATCCACACCTGGGGCCCGTTGCACAAAAGTAGGATTCAGATATCCAGGATTAGTGACTAAGCCTAGGCTCATCGAGTCCGAAACAAGAGCGTCCAGACTTATTCGTTTGCACAAACACCAAGCCAGGATGAGCGGAGACGGATTCTTTAAGCCAGGTTTAACCAATCTTGGATCGGAGCGCTCACACGGCTCCTCAAGTAGACCCCGCGATCGATCACAGATTCACTGATTCACCATGGCACCGCGAGCAGCGTTCGTCTCCCCGTCGGAGCAGGACGTACTTATTATAGAGGCAAAAGATCAAATTAATGAGAAAGGAAAACCCGCCACTGCCATAAAACAAAGAGAGAAAGCGAGGCAACTTATCTCTCAAATGTAAGTCCCTCCCAAGAAGATGCCACCTTCTTCATAGGTACATTCTTTCATCATACCGATCAGTGTGAGTGTGTAGCTTAATTTTTTAATATTTATACCACTGCTACCTTTATTTTTTAATGAAATATATCAAGACAGTGTCAGACACTCTGCATGAAGAAAAAAGGAAAAAGAAAAAAATCTCTGACAGGCAGAGAGGCAACTAGTCCCATTAATCTGCACCACGTCCGAACGAACACACGTTTACCAGAACTCCACTGGTTGATAAGTACAAACCTGAGTAAAAACAAACCTGTAACTGAAGAAATTCTAAATGTTGACGGAAAAGACCGCGAACCTGAGAGACAGAGAGCTGTTGTGTGTCAGAGTGACCAGAGCAGACACAGCAACACACGTGTAGTTGTGTAGGGGAGGGGCGCGGCGCGGCGCCCATCACAGAACGCAGACACAGTCAGATAACCAATGAGGATTTTCATTCAATCCGAGCACAGGGATTGACTCGTATTACTCGTATAATACTCGATACTCGTTTCAGCTCAGATTTTGTTGAACCCTCTTTCTGAAACGGGCCCCAGGTTCAAAATGTTGCATTGACGGATTTACGCTATGAAAACAAGTCGTAAAACAGACTGGTTACACTACTTTATTATTCCACAAATAAAATACAATAAACTGTCTTTAGAAGAAAAACAAAAACTGCAACACCACCTATAATTTTCGTGCCTCATACAGGTGGATTCTTAAAGTACCCTTTATTTAGACTTTTACCTAAAGTGTCATGATGTTCAGACTTGATTTGTTGATTTGTTTACTGTGGCTCAGTTGTTCATTTGAAGCTTTGATTGAAATGTTAAACAATAGTAATGAATTCAAATATATAAAAATTAGACTTTTATGAAAACAGTGGATAATAATATAACACACAAACCATTCGTAATTGATAAATTAGGATAAAATAGAAGACTTCCCTTCACTACTGCCGACCAGGAAATAAACACAGCCCCTCCTTCTTTGTCACGTGTTTAGTTTTATCCACATCTTCAAAAAAACTGCAACCATTTTTTCTTTTCCTGCTGTGGAGTGAAGCAGTTCCTCTGTGCAGCTACAAACAAGTAAGTAGGCTCTGACCGTTTGTATTCACTGTTGACTGAATTAATTAGCATTAAAAAGCTCATCCAGTAGAATCACTGTGTAACTGTAACATATCTATGGCGTCTATGACCATGAATGATGTGGATTTTATTGTGACTTGTTTTGTCGTCTGCTCCTCTTCCTGGAACAAGTCAGAGTCTGATAACTCCTCCCTCTTCCTGGAGCAGCTCCACTCATATTTCCTCATGTCTCCTTGTTCCCTCCCCTTTAGATCTCTACATTGAAGATGGGTGTAAGCAGCATGTGGTGAAGTGTGAGAGCTGACAGGCTCCATTCACTGTACAATCACATGTTGTTCAGATCAGAGCTCAGACTAGTTTCACTTCTAGCAAACAGAAACTCACACAGTCGTCGACACTGAGAGGTGAAATGGAGCAGAAAGGAGTTCAGCTGGACAGAGAAACCTTCTCTTGTTCCATCTGTCTGGATCCACTGAAGGATCCTGTGACTATTCCCTGTGGACACAACTACTGCATGAACTGTATTAAAAGCCACTGGGATGAAGAAGACCAGAAGGGAATCTACAGCTGCCCTCAGTGCAGGAAGACTTTCATACCGAGGCCTATCCTGGAGAAAAACACCATGTTAGCAGAGTTAGTGGAGCAGCTGAAGAAGACTGGACTCCAAGCTGCTCCAGCTGATCACTGCTATGCTGGACCTGAAGATGTGGCCTGTGATTTCTGCACTGGGAGGAAGCTGAAAGCCTTCAAGTCCTGTCTGGTCTGTTTGGTTTCTTACTGTGAGAAACACCTCCAACCTCACTATGATGGAGCTCAGTTCAAGAGACACAAGCTGGTGGAGCCGTCCAAGAAGCTCCAGGAGAACATCTGCTCTCGTCATGATGAGGTGATGAAGATGTTCTGTCGTACTGATCAGCAGAGTATCTGTTATCTCTGCTCTGTGGATGAACATAAAGGCCACGACACAGTCTCAGCTGCAGCAGAAAGGACTGAGAAGCAGAAGGAGGTGGAGGTAGATGCTAGAAAACATCCAGCAGACGATCCAGGAGAGACGCAAAGACGTGGAGCTGCTTAGACAGAGCTGAAGGCCATGGCTCACTCTGCTGATAAAACAGTGGAGGACAGTCGGAGATCTTCACTGAGATGATCCGTCTCCTCCAGAAAAGAAGCTCTGATGTGGAGCAGCTGGTCAGATCCCAGCAGAAACTGAAGAGAGTCGAGTCAAAGATGTTGAGGAGAAGCTGGAGCAGCAGATCACTGAGCTGCAGAGGAAAGGCTCCGAGCTGAAGCAGCTCTTAAACACAGAGGATCACAACCAGTTTCTACACAACTACCCCTCACTGCCACCACCCAGTGAGTCTACACACTCATCCAGCATCAAGATTCGTCCTCTGAGGAACTTTGATGACGTGAAAGCAGCTGTGACAGAGACCAGAGAGAAACTACAGGACATTCTGAGAGAGACATGGACAAACATCTCAGTGACAGTGACTGAAGTGGATATTTTACTGCCACAACCAGAGCCAAAGACCAGAGATGAATTCTGGAAATATTCATGTGAAATCACACTTGATCCAAACACAGCACACACACTTCTGTTATTATCTGAGGGGAACAGAAAAGTAACAGTAATGAATCAACCTCAGTCTTATTCTGATCATCCAGACAGATTCACTGGTTATTGTCAGGTCCTGAGTAGAGAGAGTCTGACTGGACGTTGTTACTGGGAGGTGGAGAGGAGAGGAAGAGGAGTTTATGTAGCAGTCGCATACAAGAATATCAGCAGAGCAGGGAGATCAGATGATTGTTTGTTTGGATCCAATGACAAATCTTGGTCATTATATTGTTACAGAAACAGTTACACATTTATCCACAACAAAGTGAAAACTCCCGTCTCAGGTCCTGGTTCCTCCAGAGTAGGAGTGTACCTGGATCACAGAGCAGGTCTTCTGTCTTTCTACAGCGTCTCTGAAACCATGACTCTCCTCCACAGAGTCCAGACCACATTCACTCAGCCTCTCTATGCTGGACTCTGGTTATTTAATGTTGGAGCCACTGCTGAGTTGATGAAAGTGAAATAGACAGAAGTCTCTTCAGGGACAGTTGGTTAAAATGTGTCTTCTAGTCTCCAGGTGATTTGGTCTCCATGGTTGTAGCTGAGAGCTCATTGTTGTGTCATGTCTTCACTGCTCAGAGATCAGCTGTCAGTCCCACTTGGTGGGCGGTACTTTGTCGTCTCCTGGTTTGTTGTTTGCTTGATGTTGGACTTTGTTTGGGTGGCGCTCCTTCCTGTGTCTGTTTAGCCACGGAGGCTCTCACTGCTCACCATGACTTTGATTCACATAAACTGACATTTGTCCACATTAGAATCTGAACTTGTCTGTGCTCTGAACGTCTCATCAACATTTGTGTTGATGTGTTTGTATGTTGTTGTTCCTCTTCCGCTGCATGGGCCTCAACAGAGAAACCAGCAGACCTTCCTTTATCACAGAGATTTAGTTCTGACTTTGGAAAGAAAGAAATCTACAATTACATTTCCACTGAGTGGTTTGGAGACCACATGTTGTTGTTGTTGTTGTTGTTGTTGTTGTTGAAATGGATGAAGAGACGAACTCATGTCAACTGTAGTGATCATGATCATCATCAATCAGGACATCAGTCATTATCTGATTGTACATAGCTGATATTCTGAGTCCAACTAACTGATAGTGTGGATCAAGTGAATCTGTGCATGAAATCACTGAACAAGAGTCATTGATCAGACTTTACTGATTTAATGGGAGAACAAACTGAAGCTTCACATGATGAATAAAGCTGCTGTTTGTCACACATGAACAAATGACCGTCTCCTGTCTTTATTCCAGGATCTCAAACAAAGTCTGTGGAGAAAATGTGGAGCTGACAAATAAGTGGTGACGTGCATCATATGAAATGATTTAACTTTAATGAGAAGTTGAACATGTTCTGATCAACAGGTAAAACGTCAGAAACAGAGTCCAGACAGATGTGGACATGAGTGGATGTGTAAAAGTAGCCTTTTATCCCACAGGACCTGAACGCACCAGATCATTTGACAGCTTCTAAATGTGATTTGATCTCCCTGATAACATGTGATGAAGTCAGACTGTGGACAAAGTGAGTTGAGGAGCTTTAACCTCCACTACATCCCTGGTGAGCAGGATGAAGGCGCCCTCTTGTGGTCTTCATCACGTTTCACCTGCTGTGACGTTTAACTGCAGGAAGACATAAAGAAAGTTGACTGAGCCTTTGGCAGCCTTCAGACTCAATCAGGACAGAGAGATTTACACTCAGAGACACCGTGAACATTTACAGTCTCTGAGCTGAGCTACAGTTGAGTTAAACTTCTTTACAAGTTGACTTTTGAAAGCCTCAGTAGACGAGGAGACTGGTCTGGTGGGAGAGGACAGTTTGGAGTTTTAGACTCCCCTCAGCAAAAAGTACTTTATTCACGGGTACTACAAGTATACTTATTTTATACTGAACCTGAGGCAGAATACATGAAGTTTACTTTTTATATGCTGCTATATTTTATATACTTAAGAATAGTATAGTGAAGTATACTTGACTTATACTGAAAAGTATAAAGTCTAAGACTAAGTACCTTAATACTAAGACTTATACTGATACTTTAATACTAAAGCTTTTACTTGTTTAGTATACGTTTTACTTCTTTCTGCCACAAAGTACTAATACGTAGTATATGTTGATCCAAGTGCAGAATAAGGTCAAGTCACTGACTTGTGCTTCCATTGAATTAAACCATCCTTCATGCCTCTTTGACATGTGTGTTAACTGTGGTTTTATTTATTTATCAACAGCTCCATGATTGAAAATGAGCAGCAACAATAAAATGTTTCTTATATTTTTCTGACCTCTACTTGAACAGTTAAAAAAAAGTAGATTTTCAGTAGCCTACTACACCAACAACACAAATAAACCAAACAAAAAATAAACAATAACACATACAAGTACAAATTTACAAGCTCAAAACAATTCATCATTAACTACAAAGTAGCTTAAATTAAAATAATAAAACCTAACTATATGTATTACATCATGAATAGCAGTGGCAGTGGTTTCAGGAGTGTGAAAATAACAATGTCTTGTTCAAGCAATAACATGTAAACTCCCCGTCAGGGAATCGAACCCCGGTCTTCATGGGTGACAGGCGGAGATACTGTCCACTATGCTAATGAGGAAGTGATGCCAACATTACCACAAGTTAAGGATACGTGCGCAGTGATAAAATTATACACGATAAGTTTAAAAATACGGTACCATTTCCCTCACCCAGCCAAAAAAACTAAACATTTTTCTTCAAAGCATACGCAGAAGTTTTAAATGGAAACCCGGGGGGACCCAAAAAACTTGCCTTCCCCACCAAACACAGTGCTGATCTCAAAAAAAGAAACTTCGGGAAGAAGGGGCCCCAAAAATTTCCCCCGGTAAACACACTCCAAAACCTTGTGAAAACCAAAATGGACACTTCCCCCCCCAACCCTGGAAGACCCCTCTTTGTCCCCCCGTAAACAAACTGACTTTCCAAACAACAGACCGGGACCAAAAAGAAATAAACAGTTTGGAACATGCAAAAAACCGGACCAACCTTAAAGCCCTCGGGGGAAAAACATGGTCCCTCCCCTAAAACATTTTTATCAAAGTCCTTCTATCAAAAACCCAAACCACAAACCACAATAAAATTTCCAAAACAAAGAAACAAAACTGGCAGAGACTGATTCCCACCCGATTTTTATATTTTTAAACCCTGAAAGGCCCAGTGACACGTAGGGGAAAACGGTTTTGTTTTTACAGGACGAAGGCAGCCAACCCCACCCGGGAAACCCCCCATCCAAACCCAGCCCGAAATAATGACGAGGGGAAAAGCAGAAAGGGGGTAGCTTTTACGGGGGGCGCTGATCAGGGAATTTACATGGATCATGAAAACGGAAAGATGATCAACGAGCCCAAAAGTTTATTCAAAATAAGGCCAAAATTATGTCCCTGCTGGACCTCTGGGGGCCCCACCCCCAATTCAGTGAATTTTTTAAAATTTTTGTGCGAAAAGTTTAGGATCCCCTTTCCCAAATTCAGTGTAAGAGGGGGGTCCCAGACACCATAGGGGGGGGTGGACTCGGGTCATCCCCAAACACTGGTAAAATAATCCACAAAAAATTTTAAAAATTTTTCCCCAAACATAAAAAATAAAAAAGGGGATTTTTTTTAAAGGGGGGTTATTAGACCCTTTGGGGACATGCCCAATTTAAATTAGTAGAACCATTAAATTTTGGGTTTGGGTTTTGTATTTTTTTTTGTAGGGGCCCGATTAAAAAAAAAAAAAATCACAAAGGCCCATTTAAGGGGACCCATTGAAAACCCAAACGGGGGAAACAACTACTGAAGCTGCACTTTTGGCTTTTTTCACCTTCGGGGGGGGAATTCCACGGGTCTTTTTTCAAGAAAAACAGGATAAAGGGGGGGGATAAAGGGGAGAAACCCAAAATTTTACACAATGAAGAAAAACCCAAACCCCCAAATTCCCAGGTAAAAGCAGAGATCATGATAAAACCCCTCGCCCCGCCATGACCTAAAAATGTCCTTTTTTTGGGGTCAAAACAAAGTTGGGAGCTGCAAATCACAGTAGACAACATTTACATTAGTTCAGTGCTTTCCACACCCCAAAGCAGGTTTGGTAGCCTTCCTCCTTTGACCGGGGATGAAACCCCTTAAACCCGGGCTCTGCCCTACCCTTCCGGGGGCCCCTCACACAAAACTCCCCCCAACCCGGGTGCCAAGGGGCCCCTCACCTACAACCATGGAGACCAAACCACCGGGAAACAAAGCCCCTTTTTTAAAACCAACTGTCCCTTTTAAAAAAAAGATTTTCTGTCTTTTTCACTTTATCACCAAACCCCGCAGTGGTTCCAACTTCAAAAATAACCAAAGCCCCCTTTAAAGGGGGCCTAAAGTGAATGTGGTCTGGACCTTTGGAGGAGAGTCGGGTTTAAGAGCGCTGAAAGAAAGACAGAAGACCTGCTCTGTGATCCCAGGTACCCTCCATTTCTGGGGGAACCGGGGCCCCGAAAAGGGGGGGGGAAAGGTTTGGGATTTTTGTTCTGAAAAATTCATATTTTTTTTTCTGTAACGACGTAAGGACCAAGTTTTTTGCCCATTTTAGTCCAGGGCCCATTAAAATAAACATAACTCACTGGAAAAATCTCTCATCCGACTACATCTAAAGGAAATTTCCCAACCCAACAGCTTGCAAAAGAATCTCTGTCTTTTTGGGTCACCACTCATTTTCTTCACAAAACATCCCCCTGAGGGCCTAGACCCAATTCCCCCTAGAAGAATCAATATCATTAACACCAATCTCTGCATCTTACCACAAAAACTCACCTGTAGCCCAGTTATTTTTATGATTTTGGTTTTTATGAAAGATAGTATTTTCACAAATTTAAATTTTATTGTTTCCCAAAATTTTTCCTCTCCTTTTTTATTTTTTTCCCCGTTTTTTTTTTTTTATTTTTTTTTTTTTTTTTTTTTTTTTTTTCCCCCCCCCTTTTCCCCAACCCTGCCCCCTTTTCCAAAAATTCCTTGCTGTCTTTTATTGTTTAAACTTTTTTCCTAAATTTTTATTATAAAACCAACTAACCTATACAAATGAAGGGGAGGAGGAGCGACAGATATAAATAGGAGGGTTTACAAATTACTTTTGACTATTTTTTGGCCCCCTGCAAAATTTTAAAGGGCCTCGGGCCCCTGTGGGGCCGACCCGATGGACCCTTGCCTGGGGGCCCTTGGGCTGCCCCAGCCTTTTTGGCCCCCTTCCCCCCCAAAAACCCGGGAAAAGGCCCTCGCATGCAGGCGGGGGAAAGGGCACCCTCCCAAACCTTGGGGTTTTTTAATGCCTCACACACCCCCGTTTTTTAATGCACTACTTTTCAATCAAAAAATACCAAACGGGGAAACAAAACAGCAACAACAAAAAAACAACAAACCCAAACCCCGGGTCCCCCCCGGTGGGGGGCGGGGGGGCAGGGGCTGGGAGGGTGCGGGGGCCCTCGGGCGGGTTTTCCCGTGGGTCAGGGGGGGCCCGGGGAAAAACCACATTGAATTTTTTGATTGGGAATGGGAACTGATTAAAACAAATCAAACAAATCCTTCCCCCCTTCCCCCCCAAACTGTCCTCCCCCTGTCCTTCACTTTAAAGGTTTGGCGGGCCGCCTAAAAATTTTTTGGGTTGTTTTGTGCTGTTTTTTTTTGTTTGTTTTGTTTTTTACCCCAAATTTTATTGCTTTTCTTTTTTTGCTGCTTAATTATGGAGGCGTTTTTTTTTGTTTTCGTGTTTTTCATTGTATACCCTTTCTATAGAAATGGCCCAAACAATTTTGATAATTTTATTGTTCCTGTGTTGTTGTTTTGACGGGTAAAACATGCGGGTTTTGTATAGGTCCCCACACACACTAAACACTCACAACACACACACAAAAAAAAAATTACACATTTTTTCTTTGTCTTCTTTGTTGTTCATGTTTGTATTGAAAGTTTTTGGTTTTTTAAAAAAAAAAAAAATGAAAATAAAAAAATAAAAATTTTTTTTTCCCAATCTTAATGTAATATTAAAAATTTTTTCCTGAAAAACACTGTTTTTTGGGGTTTTTCATTATTTTGTATGTCCATGATTAGGGTCCTTATCATGTTTTGAGTTTCCCTTTTTATTTTGTTTTTTTCCCAGTTTTCCCCTGCTGTGTTTCCCCCCCTTGTGGCCCTTGATTGTTAACCCCGGTTTTCCTGGGTCATTGCCCTGATCGGTCCCCAACCTGTGTCTTGTCGCCCCCTAAACCCTCTTTGTGTTTTTTAGGGCCCCTTTTTTCCCCCTTTTTTTCCTCGTCTAAAGGTTGATTTTTCCCCTTTCTGATGTTTTCCCCCCGCACCCCCCAAAAGATTCTTTCTTTGTTTTTACATTTTGGATTACCTCCCCGAAAGGGCAGGGGCCTTTTTGTTCCTGTTTTTTTTCCCATTAAAAACCTCTTTTATCTGGGATTCGGGGTCCCCCCTCCCCCAACTGTCCCTGCATTTGGGCCCTACCTCACCCCCTCTACAACCCTGACACTGGGGAGCCATAAATCAGGGAAGATTCCCAAGACAAAAAGGTTTAAAATTTATTTCACTCATGTGAAAAATCTAGATAATATTTTGAGTTTCACTTTCTGAAGTGACAAAATACTGAACTTTTTCACGATTTTGGAAATTTTTTTTTTGGGGATGTAGCTGTTGCCACTTTTTTAAAAAACTGCATGACTCAAAACTCACTTGCCCTTTTTTTCGATTGCTTTTAAAACAAATAGAATTTAAACAGGCCCAAACACGTGGCTTTTCAATTTTACGCATTTTTTGGGATTTTAGAGGTTTTTCAGGGCAACTTGTTGAAGTTTTAAACTGAGCATCAGAAAGAGGGAAAAAAGAGGGCTAATGACTTTGGGAAAGTGGTCTGGTTGTTGGGGCCAGACGGGCCCGGTCCCGAGGGTTTTTAGAAACTGATCTACTGGGAATTTTTACACCCCACAAAAACCCTCTCTTTGGGGTTTTTAGAAATGGTCCCAAAAAGGGGACAATTCCATGAGGGGGCCCGTTTTTGTGGATGGGAAAAAGCCTTTTTGGGTGTAGAGGTCAGAGGAAATGGGCAGGAAATGGGTTTGGGGAGAAAAGAAAGGCAACAGTGCCCCAAATAAAACCCCTGATTCCTTTTTGCGTTTTTTTTTCTTTGCAGAAAATGTTATATAAAAAAGGGGTTTTTGATTTAATTGGGGCAATATTTCCAGCGTTTTAAATGGTCCCCTTTGGGGGCCCTTGGGGGGAACCTTTTTGGGTGGGAAAAGTACTTGTCACCACGTGGTTTGTGTGTAAATGTGAGTTTCCCGTCCCCGTGTGTGTGAGCTGTCCCTTTTAAAAGCATAGGGACATAGTGCTCTGGTGCAGCCCGGAGGGGTTTTCCCCTGGTTCTAAATTTTCTGCTATAATGGAGGGAAAAACTTCATTATTACATCATGTTAAACAAGGGCTCTTTGACCTAAAATGTTGTTTTTGTTCCTTCCATAGACAAAACAGGGCTACAAGGTCAGCTGGACAGACCGACGGGCCGGGCCCCCCAGATGGTGGAAACCAGTGGTTTTTACCTCCCACCAAAATTCTCATCTTATATTCCCCCCTGGCAAAGAAAGGGGAGTAGTACTTTTAAATACCAAAACAGGACTAAAGGCCTCATGAGGGATTAAAGGGCGGCCTATGTCCACAGGGGCAAATCCACCTTGACCCAACAAATTTTCTCTGGGTGTGGACCGATGATTTTATGACTGAGTGTGTGAAATTTTTTTGACCCGAGGGTCTCACCAAAGTTTCCTTCACAGGGTTTTTGACGGGCTCCCGAAAACCCCCCTGAGGGAACCCCGTTCAAACCCCTTTTAGTTGGTGATCTTTTGGCTTTCCCCGGGGGTTTGCCTTTATTCCTTTTCCCCCCAGCGGGTTTTTCCCGTCACATGGGACCCTTTACATGTCCCGGGGAAAACCCGACTCTTTCCCCCAAACGTTCTTGTCTTTGAGGCTCAACACTCCTTTATTTTTGGGAACAACGGGGAAAAAGGGAATGAATGTGACTAATTTGGCCCTCATAAGGAAATGCAGGGAAAAAAAGCCCGAAATCAGTGTTTGATGGGGAGAAGTTTTTTTGAAGGTTTTTGAATGGGGTTCCTAACCCCAAGAAACCCCCATGGTTTTATACTTTCTAACCCTTTCACATTGGGTCCAGTTCAGAGTCCGGGGGCTACTCCCTCTTTTATTAAGCCTGGGGTGAGAAACACGAATGTAAATATATCTTCTGTTCTTTTTTAAATCTATGGGAAAAACCCCCAGGGGGGCCTTTAAGAAATGCCCTTTAGTGACGACTAAAGGCCTATTTCTGTGTGAACACACACAAAAAAAATGTGGTTTTTCTGAGTCTTTGTCCCCAGACACATTCATGCATTTAGATTGAGTGAGGACATCTGGGGTGAAGCCCCAAATTTAGCTGACATTATTCAGATAGATTTTCCCAACTGAGGGAAACCCTTGTGTAATGGGTTTTTCCTATGATCCTCGTGTTTTTTGTGGCCTTAATTTACCGCTGCAATACTGTGGTCATCGTCCCCGGGAGACCCGCATGGGGGCCTGGCTCTCGTGTATCAAAACTGTCGCCCTAAGAAAATGATGAACCCAAGGGAGTGGGCAGGGGCAGTTTTTTACATGACTCTTTTTTTAAACCCCGGAGGGTCAACTGTGGACATTCTGGGGTTTCCCCTAATTTAATCATCTCTGCATTTTACAGAGAAAGACTGACCCATGTTTTGATCGGTGTTGTTGTGTGGGCCCTTCAGCAGTAAAAGATGTAGTTAGGGGGTTGTTTTCCCCTGTGCCTTTTTGTTGTAAATCTTTGGGAGATTTTAAGTTCATTGTAAAATGGACTGAAGACTTTCCCCCTGTTCCCGTGGAGCTCGGTGAAAAATTTTTTAAAAAAAGCAAAAAAAAGGAAAAACGGACTTGGGTTGGTTTTTTTTTTAAGACTTTAAAAAAAAAGTAGCTTTTTAAAATTTTAAAAAGGAAATGGTGGGGGGGGGGACAAACCCATCAGGAGCATCTTTTTCCGGCCCACCCCGAAACTTTTCCCTGACTTGGGGTTTTTAACAAAACCCGAATACCGAGCGTAAAAGACAGAGTGCACAAAAAAAAGTTAAAATTTAACTAAAGGGTCCTAATACCTAATGACCCCCATTGGGGGCCCGATGTCTGCCCCCCAGCCAGATCCCGGGGGCCCTCAGTACCTGGGCTCCAATAGGACAAACCCCCCACACCCCTGAAGAGGGTCCCCCCACACCGGGGCAGTGATGACGACTATTTGTAACACAAAAAACTCGTTTTGGAAATCATTTGTGAAACCCCAGGAGAAACGCAGGAAGTAAATGTTAAATGGAGAAGGTATAGGATCAAATTAGCTCAACATTTCTTCCTGCTCATTTTCAAACATGTTCAGTAAAAATTGTTCAAGTTTTATTTTCTTTGTTGTGTTTTTTTGGCATTACATGTTTGAAATGAAGCTTTCATTCATTCATTCATTCATTCATTCATTCATTCGTGCAGCGTTTTCATGGATTTCCACTAAGATGCTTTAACGGATGTACGGCACTTACTGAACCTCATGTGTTGTAGTTACTGTAGTTGTTTCAGCCGTGTGTGTTCAAGCTGCACTCATCAATTTAAATAGAAATAAAGTGTAGAAGTCATGCGTGTCCTGTTATATCTCTTTCTCATGCATTTAAATACTTACATGTAGAAGGAGGCTGATCCTGAACAGCAGGAACTCTGCAGACGTCCTGTCTATTTAAACGCAGGATAAAGAGCAGAAAGTGAGAAAGCAGCAGGACAACAGATATTTGTTGTAGAATCCCACACAGGCTTTACACTTTGTTTTAGTCCATCCTCTGAAGTTAATTTGCACCTTTTTCCAGATCAGACACAAACTGTTCTCCTTTGGCTTAGCCTCAAACATGGTCTGGTATTTTCTAGATAAAAGCTTAATCTGAAATAAATCTAAAATAAAAAAAGAAACGTTTCAGAAGATATGTGTCGTGGAGCGAAATATAAAGTTGAAAACCTTTCAGCAGCCTACCGGAATATAAAATGTCCCTGAGATGATTTCACCGTTACAGGTATAGTGATGGGTAGATGAGGCCTCGTGAAGCGTTGCGGCACGTTACTCAAAACTGTGTTTGATACTGTATCGGTGCTGTGTCACTGTGTTGCTCAATACTGAACACCTGCTGGATTTTAATCATCATTACAGAGACTCAACTGGTTTACTGATTCAATGACAAAGTATATACAATAACATTATTTAAGTTACTGTATTATATTTCGTGTACTATATTATTTTATATCTTAATCTAAGCTTAAAATATCTATGATTTATTTATTTTTTTTAAATGTACAGGGAATGTTGCTTTCTCTGCCAGCCAGGTATCTCTGGACCTCAATAATCGAATCAGCTGTGGCGTTGGTTATTTAAAAAACAACAAATTGGCATTTTGGTTTTTAGTCATCAATTACAAATCAGTACAAGATTTGTAAGAACGTAAATGCACAAATAAGCTGATGAAACTGAATAACATGCCTGAATATGTTTTCATTATTAATAAAGCGACCAAAGATGTAAAATGTATTACAGGTGTTTATTCTAGGTGAAGCTGAGAGTAACAATTGAGTATTGGAATTGGTTTTATGTTGACCAGTTCATAGTTTTTGTAGCCGAATGAAATTATCCTTGATATCATTTTTATGAAGGGATTTTTTTGTTTGGTTTCTTTGCTGAAACTGTAGCTCACACACAGGCGAGACACGAACAGAGAGAATGAGAGAGAGGAGGAGGAGGAGGGTTGAGTTGTTCACTGATGTGAAATAAATTGATAATGCACTTTTTCAACATGTGATTCAAGTCCGAGTCAGTCAAGTCACAGTCATTGGTGTTGAGTTCAAGTCAAGATGTAAGTCTTTTTATATGTTGTCGAGTCTAATGTCATCAAATTAAACGACCGTATTTGAATGCTCAGGCGGACGACGTCACGATGGCGTAACGTCACGGCAGGAGCCGAGGTTTTAAATAGAGGCTCTCTGGTGATGGCCTTCAACATCCTCTCTCATTCAGAGGACAAAGGGCCCCAATGACCACGAGGAAGGAGGGAAGCCCGGATCTCTGCAGCCGCACCGTTGACATGGAAGCTCAAGGCTCGTCTCAACACCGCTGACCAGATGCCTCGGACACAGGCCGAAGCAACGCCATGTCAGCTGTTCCCCGGCCAAGAGACCCGATAGGCTCCCTCTGGAGTGTCGGCTCTTCCTGTTGTGTCTTCTGAAGGAGTCGGAGGATGTTGGCCGACGGAGGCCCTGTGTTTTTACAGGGGCTCATTGTTTCTTTTTTTAATCAGTTCTCCTCCAAACACACAAAATATCAACGTTGGGCGCCAGACAGGATTCACACTGTCAGAAAAATAATTTATAGTTTTATATTCATGAAGATAATTGGAGAGGCAAGAAAAAGACCCAGCTATTGCCTCCCTACAAAATTAACACCACAAGGAAAACAAAGAAAATCAGTTCAGGGATTAATGTTTCTTTTAAGTACAAAAAAGGGTTTTGATTACAGCTTCAATCCTCAGATTTTTAAAAATATATCAGAAAGGGGAAAAACAAAAAAAATTTCTTTTCCATTTCATTTTTTTTTATCAAAAAGGCCCTTATTTTTCAGATTTTGGGGGCCCTAGTTGATTTTTTTTTTTTTGTTGTGGCTCATTGTTCTTTTAAAAGCTTTGTTTAAAAAATTTTTTAAACAAAAAAAAAAGGGAAAAAAAAACGGGGAAAGGGAAATAAAAATCACTTTTTCCAACACAAAAGCCCATTCATAATTGTTAAAATTAGAACAAAATAAAAAGATTTCCCTTCACAACTCCCCGCCGGGAAAATAAAACCCAGTCCCCCCCTTTTTTGGTAAAACGGGGTTTTGGTTTTTGGGTAACGGTTAAACCCCGGGTTTAAACCGGAGCTATTTCCCTTTTGCTTTTTTTTTCTTTTGGTTTTCCCCCCCGTGAATTTTAAAAGCATTTTTCCCCCCTGGGGTGCGCTCAAAAAAGGGTAATTTGGTCTAAACCGTTTGTTTTAAAATGTAGATTTTTTTACCTGACTGAGGGTTTTGGGGTCATTCATTTCAAGGGAATCAGGGAATCAAAAATCAAAAAAAAGGGTTTTTTTAAAAAAATTGGCCCCTTTTTTAAAAGTTCGACTTTTAACGGGGGAAATCTCTTCCAGGACCCCGGGTTTTTTCAGCACGGTTAATAAATGTCAGGATAATAAGAGAAAATGTGGGTGAACTGAAAACCACGTCTGTGGGGGTTTTATGCCCAAAAATGAGGTGGTTTTTAAATTGTGTTTTGGTTTGTCGTCCTGCTCCTCTCCCTGGAAAAAAATCAGAGTCTGAAAAAACCCCCCTCTTCCTGGGGGAACCTCCCCACCCCAATATTTCCTCATGTCTCCTTTTCCCCCCCCTTTTTAGATCTCTAAATTAAAGGGGGGGGTTTTTTTTGGGCAGCATGGGTGAAGTGTGGGCGCAGGGCCCCTTTTCCCTGAAAAATCACTTGTTTTTTCAGATAAAGAGCCCCGGGAACTAGTTTCACTTTTAGCAAAAAAGAAACTCAAAACAGCGTGACAGGAGAGGTGAAAGGGAAAAAAGCAAAAAGGGATTTTCACTGGACGAAAAACCCCTTCTCTTGTTCCTTCGTTGGATCTACTAAAGGGAATCCTGTGTCTTTTCACTGTGGACACAACTACTGCTTTGAACTGAAATTTAAAAGCCACTGGGATAAAGAAGACCAAAAGGGGAAAATTTTTCGGGCTGCCCTTTCAGTGCGGGGAAAAATTTTTCAAAACCGGGGGCCTGTCCTGGAGAAAAAACACCTTTGTTGGGCAGGGGTTAGTGGGCAGCTGAAGAAAAAAAACTGGCCCTCCAAGCTGCTCCAGTAAATAATGCAAATTGCGGAAACCTAAAGGGAATGGGGCCCCTGTGTTGTCTGCACTGGGAGGAAAGGGGGAAAGGGGCCTTTCAAAGGTCCGGGCCTGGGGTTTTTTTTTAAGCCTTTTAACTGTGAGAAAAAACCTCCAACCTCACTTTTGAGGGGCGCTCCATTAAAGAAACAAAAGGGGTGAAGCCCCCCAAGAAGCTCCGGGAGAACATCGGGCTCCCCCGGTCATGTTTGGGGGTGTGAAGATTTTTCGGGTCCGTATGATCAGCAGATTATTTTTTATCCTGCTTTTGTGGATAACAAAAAGGCCACGACAAAAGGCCCCCTTTGCACCCAGAAAGGCCCTAAAAAAAAGCAGGGGGTGGGGGGTTGTTTGAAAGGAAAAACCCCCCCGCAGCCGCCCCCGGAAAGGGACCCCCCAAAGACGGGGCTGTTTTGGAAGGGGGAAGGCCATGGCTCCCTCTGGCTGAAAACCCAGTGGAGGCCCCCAGTCGGGAGATTTTTCATTTCGGTGACCGTCTCCCAAAAAAGAAGCTCTGATGGGGGAGCACCCGGGGTTCAGATCCCAGAGGAAATAAAAGAAGTCAAAGTCAAAGATGTTGAGGAGAAGCTGGGAAAGCAGTTTAAAATTTGGGGGCTGGAGGGAAAGGTTTCCGAGCTGAAAGCAGCTTTTTAAAACCCCCAGAGGATCACAACCATTTTTTCTACACAACTACCCCTCATTTCCCCCCCCAAAACCCGTGGGGTCTACACACTCATCCAGCATAAAGAATTGGGCCTCTGGGGAAAAACTTTGATGGCGTGAAAAGCAGCTGTGACAGAACCAGAGGAAAACTACGGGGCCCCTTTTTTGAGAGAGACATGGACAAACATCTCATTTGCAGTGATGAAGTGGATGTTTTACCGGGCCACAAAACCCGAAACCAAAGACCAGAGATGAATTTAGGAAAATTCATTTTTTTTGAAAACACACTGGATCCCCAAACCCCAGCAAAAAAACAGATTGTTTTATCTGAGGGGGGAAAAGAAAAAAAACATAAAAGAAAAAAAACATCAGTCTTTTTTGATATCCAGGGCAGATTTATGATTATTTTCAGGTCCGGGGTTTGGAGGGGTCGACCCGGACCCTTGTTTTTTTGGGAGGGGGAGGGGGAGAGGAAGGTAGTTGGGGTAGCATCGCATACAAGAATATCAGCAGAGCAGGGGGGGTCCCCATGAAATTTTTTGTTTGGGTTCCAATTGGGCAAATCTTTTGGGCATTAAGGGTTTTGAACAAAAAAGTTACACATTTATCCACAACCAAAAATCCAAACTCCCCCCTCAGGTCCTGGTTCCTCCAGGTAGGAGTGTACCTTTGGGTCAAGAGAGGTCTTCTGTCTTTCTTAACCGCGTCTCTGAAACCATGACTCTCCCCCACAGAGTCCCCGAAACCCCATTCCCCCAGCCTCTCTTGCTGGACTCAGGTTATTTTTAAAAATTTTTGGAGACATTTTTGATTTATTAAAGTGGGAAAAAGACAGAAGTTCCCTTTAAAACAGTTGGTTTTAAAAATTTTTTCTAGTTCCAGGGGATTTGGGGCTCCATGGTTTAAATGAGGCCCCATTTTGGTTTTTGTTTATGGCTTTTACTGCTCAGAGGGGCAGCTGTCAGGGCACCTTTGTGGGCGGTACTTTTTGGTCTCCTGGTTTTGTTTTTTTGCTTGTTTTTGGACTTTTTTTGGGGTTGGGGCTCCTTCCCCGTGTTTTTTTAGCCCCGGAGGCTCTCACTTTCTCACCAGGGCTTTTGGGTTTTACATAAACTACATTTGTCCCATGAGAATCTGAACTTGTCTGTGATTGAAAGTCCTCATCAACATTTGTGTTTTATGTGTTTGTATGTTTTTGTTCCTCTTCCCTGCAAAGGGCCCCCAAAAAGAGAAAACCAGCCCGACCCCCTTTATCACAGAGATTTAGTTTTGGGCCCTTTTGGGAAAAAAAGAAATCTACAATTTTCATTTCCACTGAGTGGTTTTTTTGGGGGACCAAAAGGTTTTTTGTTTTTTTTTGTTGGTTTTGGTTTTTGTTGTTGAAATGGATAAGGGGAGAGCTCATGTCAACTGTAGTGATCATGATCATCCCCCCAAACGGACATTCCCGTCCTTTTTCGATTGTACTTTGCTGAAAATTTTGGGTCCAACTAACTGATTGTGTGGGAAGGGAAATGAATCTGTGCATGAAAAACACTGAACAAGAGTTTAAATTTATCAGCTTTTTTGATTTAATGGGAGAAAAAACAAACTGAAGCTTTTTTCCCTGATGAATAAAGTGCTGTTTGTCAAAAACATGAAAAAATGGGCCGTTCCCCCTGTCTTTATTCCAGGGGTCTCAGCTTTTGCATTTGGTTCTTTTTTTTTGAATTTTTTTTTTTCTTTTTCTTTTGAAACAAATAGTCCCTTAAGTTGCAGCCTTGTGTTTTTTTTGTTTTTAACTTTTGCCCTCTCTGTTGTCTTGGTTTTTCTGAGCCCGTTTAAAGGAGGAAGATGAAAACTCTTGATGAGACAATCCAGCAGAAGAAATCCCGACACAGGGGCCTTTTTAGTGTTCAAACTTTAAAGTTAATTTTCTAGTCCTTTTAAAAAAGTTTTGGGAATAAATTTTATTTGCATACTACAATGTTGGGGAAAAATTTTCAGAAAAATCCCGAAAAATTTCAAGGGAATAAGATTTTTGGGTTTTGAACCCAAATGGGAGGAGCCATTTAATTTTCAAATTCATGTTTTTTTTTTGTTAATAAGTGATATAAAATTTTTATGTTTTCCCCTATTTTTGTTGAATGGTATTTTTTGTTTTGGGGGCCCTAGAGGGGAAAAATAAAATTTTAACCCGCACAAAAGGGGAAAAAAAGGTCAAAGGTCACAGGTGAGGGGGGGGGGAGTTAAATGCCACAGGTGTGCGGTTTTATTGAGGGAGAAGACCCATGGATTTGTTTGGGAATCAACTGTTTTGCTTTAAAACTGATAGCATTTCGTGGGAAAAAGCATCTGTGTTTGCATTCGGTTTTTAGTGGGCCCCCGTTATTTATACATTTTAACATAGATCCGGGGTTAGCATGCCTGTTAGCATCCCGGATTGGAATTCTTCTGTTGCACCCTGTTAGCCCTTCGTCTTGGGGAACAGTTCCCCGTATTTTGATTCGTCCCTTTCCAAAATTTCACTGTTAGCCCTTTATCTTTTTAGATTCGTGTTTTAACGTCCGTGGTTTTTATCCCTATTAGCATTTATTTTTTTATAGCATCCATATTAGCTTTGGGCCCCTTTTTTCGCATCGTATTGGCTTTTTTCTGTTTGGCCCTCCGTATTTGCATTCCCTCTGTTAGCATCGGGTTGGAAAACCCCCTGTTTTGCAAACCCCTGTTACTTTCAAAATGGTAAATTTTTATTAATTCATTGGGTTAGCATTGTTTTTTTTGCCTTCATCTGATTTGAAATTGTGTTATTAGCGCCCATGTTAGCATCCGTATTAGCATCGATCCGTGTTAGCATCCATATTGGCAGTCATCTGTTAGCATCCGTATTAGCATTCGTCTGTTAGCATCTGGGTTGGAATCCGCCTGTTAGCTTCTGTGTTAGCATTCAACTGATTTGTATGTTCATTAATTCATCTGTTAGCATTGATAGCATTCTTGTTTTAGCAACCGTGTTAGCAGTTGTCTGTTAGCATTCATCTGTTAGCATCCGTGATAGCAACTGATCTGTTAGCATTCATCTCTGAGCATTAGTCTGTTAGCATCGTCTTAGCATTCAACTGATTTGTATGTTCAGTCATTCATGTGTTAGCATTGGTCTGTTAGCCTTCATCTGATAGCATTCTTCTGTTAGCCTCCGTGTTGGCATTCGTCTGTTAGCATTCGACTGTTAGCTTTAATCTGATAGCATTCGTGAATAAGCATCTGCGTTAGCATTCGTGTATTAGTGTCCGTGTTAGCATCCATATTAACATAGATCCGTGTTAGCATCCGCCTGTTAGCATCTGGATTGGAATCCGCCTGTTAGCATCCGTGTTAGCATTCAACTGATTTGTATGTTTATTAATTCATTTGTTAGCATTCGTTTGTTAGTCTTCATCTGATAGAATTCTTCTGTTAGCATCCGTGTTAGCATTCGTCTGTGAACAGTCTGTGTTAGTATTCGTCTTTCAGCATTGCACTGTTAGCCTTCATATGATAGCATTCGTGTATTAGCGTTCGTATTAGCATTGATTTGTGTAAGCATCCGTATGAGCATGGATCCATGTTAGCATTGGCCCTATTGGCATTCATCTGTTAGCATCCGTATCAGCATTCGTCTGTTAGCACCTGGGTTGGAATCCGCCTGTTAGCATACGTGTTAGCATTCAACTGATTTGTATGTTCATTAATTCATGTGTTAGCATTGATAGCATTCTTGTGTTAGCAACCGTGTTAGCAGTTGTCTGTTAGCATTCATCTGATTTGTATGTTAGCATCCGTGTAAGCATGCATCTGTTACATGCGCGTTAGCATTTAAACTGATTTATATTCGATACTCTGTTAGCATCTGCCTGTTAGCATCCGTATGTCAGCATTCTTGTGTTAGCATTCATATGATTTATATGATAGCATCAGTGTGTTAGCATTCTTCCGTTAGAATTAGTCTGTTAACATTCATCTGATTTATATGTTAGTATCTGTTTAGCATCTGTATGTTAGCATTCATCTGATTTGTATGTTGGCATGTTAGCAACCGTGTTAGCATCCGTCTGTTAGCATCCGTGTTAGCATTCGTATGTTAGCATTCATCTCATTTTAACGTTAGTTTCTGTGTGTTAGCATTCATCTTTTAGCATTCGTATGAGTTGTATGCTAGCATGCGTCTGTCAGCATCCGGGTTAGCATCTGCCTCTTAGCATCCATGTTAGCATCCGTAGGTTAACCTTCATCTGTTAGCATCCATATGCTAGCGTCCATCTACTAGCATTAATCTGATTTGTATGTTAACACTAAAATGTAAATTCAATGATTTATGGCTCCAGAAGGAAGAATTTAAAGCACGTTTAAAGCCGGTGGATGGAAAAACACTGTGTTCCAAATTATTATGCAAATTGTATTTAAGTGTCATAACAATTACATGTTTTGTTTTTCAATCAAACTCATGGATGGTATTGTGTCGCATGGCTCTTTGGATCACTGAAACAATCTAAAAACC
>NC_061771.1:29910662-29949663 GCF_022458985.1 Mugil cephalus
CTTTGTGACATGGTGCGACTCCAACCACCTGCTCCTCAACACCACCAAGACCAAGGAGATGGTGGTGGACTTTAGGAGAACGAGGGTGCATCCCGAGCTTGTCCTCATCAAAGGAGACTGTAATCAATCAGACTTTGCTGTTGTGCAGACTTTGGTTGGGGTGGTTCAGTTCTGCTCTCAGTCTATTTACAGAAACAAACTCCACTGCACTGGCTGATATCACAGGTTAAAAGTAAATGGTCACTAATGGGGATACATTTTATTTTCTCATTGTTTTTACATTCATGTGTGGTTTTATTTTCACAGAATAAATAAATGAATTTATTGGGCAATGCAGGTACTGAAAAATATCTTATTGTTGTTGGGTTTTAAAGGGGTTAATAAGGCCTTCAGCCTGTGTATCACCTTGGGAAGAATCAGGAAGTTACTTCAAGTTATTTACGCTATCTCACCATAACAATCGTTGTCTATTGCTTTGCTACAGCTTGCTCACAGACTAGGACACATCACACCCTAATATCTCACTTGCTGGAGACCAGATGAAGCTAATTGACTACACATAGAAACTCACTGACACATGAGAGGCAGTACTCCTCCCCATTGTCTTATGGGCAGAGTCTAGGTATAATAAGGTCACTGTACGTCCCTGAAGTGGGGCTTTTGGTTCTTTTTACCCCTAAGGTGAACTGACCAAAGCCTCAGTGCTGAAATCAATATCTATTCTCTGTGTACCAAATAAATATGCAAAACATGAGAAACTGTCGCGTGATTTGTGCGTAGGTGAACTACCTTTTCCAAACGGTATAAAGGTCCTGGGCTGAAGGAGAGGAAAATATCCTCCTTCACAACTTACACTGACAGAAGCATCTGAGCCATCAAAGGTTCATCAGTGGACATTTCCTCCACATACAGTCATTATTATTATTATTATGATGTTGAGTCAAAGTTCTGGTTCAGTCCTGATCATAGTCGTCAGTGGATGAATCCCTCACAGCCTGAGGACCTGAGTAAAGACTCCCAGTATTCAGGTCGTGTTTCAGGTCCTTGAACCAGAGACAGGAAGATCCACTCTGAGAATCACTAACCTGAGAGAGAGTGATTCATCTGAGTATCACTTCAAATTCAAGACATCAGGGTTTGAATGGAGAAGTGTTTTACCTGGAACAACTCTGACTGTCTCAGGTACTGATGAACTCTAACTGTGTAGGTGGATGTATCTGTGCATTGAGTATTTAAACAGATGTGACATTACTGTTGTGTTGTCATGTGCAGCTCTGCAGGTGCAGGTGACCAGAATAATATCAGTCCATCAGTCTCAAACTGAGGCAGAGCTCAAGTGTCTCAGCAGCTGCAGTCCAGCCGGTCGTCTTTACGTCTGGTTCAAGAACCAACAGAGAATCAGGACACAGCAAACTTCTACTTTGACGGACAACTTTTCTCCTGGAGACACCATCTCCTGTGCTTTCAGTGGACATGAGGATTACGCTCTCCTTCAGTCTGTGAGTTTACTTTGCTTTGAAGTTTTGTCTAATATCCCTGAAGACATGCAACTTCACAACTTCATAATTTTCTACATTTTTTTAATAAAAACTACTTCAATCATCAGCGGAAGTTTGTGTCCTGAAATTAGAAGAAGAGAAGATGCAGCAGAACAGGTCCAGACCAGGACATTAGCGCCCCCATGTGTCATGGAGGGATGAGGTTCTGGTGCTGGAATGCAGAGTTGGTTCATCTCCAAACATGACGATGCCCAAACATTTAAACCAAACTATTCTACTTTGGTCTCATCTGTCCACTGAAAAAATCCCAACAGTCCTCTTATTTACTATCTTTGCTTTAATAACTGAGATACTCTGAGACTTATTCGGCTTCACTTTCATCCTAGCCCACTGCAAGTTGCTGTTTATCTTATCCAGCAGTCTGCTAGTACATGGAGCAGCTGACGTCACAGTCGTCATGTCATCCATATAGGCCCTAATTGCGGGGAGATGAAGCCCTCCATGCAGCTTTTCTCCACCTACCAACCATTTCGAGGCCCTATTAATCACCTCCATTGCCATTGTAAAGGCTAGTGGAGAGACTGTACACCCTGCCATGATGCCTACCTCCAGCTGCTCTCATGCTGTAGTATTCTCTGCTGTGGTGAAGCAGAGCTGTATATCTGAAAAATATGCTTTGACTAGACATTTGATACTGGCTGGGACTCTAAAAAAATCAAAAGCTTCTCATAACAATCAGTGAGGTACTGAACCAAATGCTTTAGCCAGGTCTAGAAATACAACTTGCAGGTCTCTCTTCTCTCGCTCAACCCCATCGATTTCTATTCACACCTTTGTGTTTACTGTGTTTTTGCCAAATCACATTAATTTATTCCAGTCAAACCATTTTTTTTCTATTTTCATTTCCTCATTTATAATGTTTCAACTTATAAATGTAAAGGATAAATAATTTGGGGCCCAATACTGACCCCTGGAGGACACCACAAGCAATGTCCAATATAAACAATGTGTTTTGTTTCTAAAGGTTGGGTGGCTGAGGCAGATGTCCATCTTTAGTCATTCATCTTTTATACTATACTGTTATCTTGTGTGTTGCAGTTATTGTCCATTTTCTAACTAGTTAAAGTTCTCTTACTGATGAAATATTTGCCCTTCAGTCAAGTGTGGGTCCAGAAAATGACAACGCTGCAGCTACAACACAGAGAATATCAGCAGAGCAGCAGGATGAAGTTTGCTACGCCACCGTAAGTTTCTCTAAGAACCAAGAAGATCCTCTCTACTCCAACATCACGCTAGCTCAACACAACAAACAGAAGAAGAAGACAGAGAAGGAGGGAGATGATGTAGTGTACACAGCTATCCAGTTAACTGCTTCAGGGTGAGTCTTTTACCTTTTTATTAAATTCCCTCAAAGTCTGCACTACATGTTTAATGTGTAACTTGACTGGTGGATGGAGGTAACCATGTTAAATCTGTTCTTATTAAACTGCCTTATTGTTGTGGTTTTATTGCTGTAAGTATTTTAAAACGTATGTTTACCCATTTCAGAATAAGAGGTGAAGCTGAGGAGGATGTGTCTGTGCTGTACAGCACAGTGAACAACAAACACAGAGAATGAACACAACACAAACCTGTGTCTCCATCTGAAGTTTCCATGAAGTTTGTCCAGTTTGTCTTAAAATGGACAATGTGCTACTATACTGTCTACAATCATTTCTGTTCAACTACTGTACCTACACATAACAGGGTTATTTAGCTCTTTTATAGCAAAGGTAGCATATGAAATAACATTTTAAGCTTCAGAAATAAAAACATTTCTATTAAATTTGCCCGTATGCACTGCTGAATTTACTGTCCTTTGGGGAAGCCATGCAGGAGCTTCTTGTTGGACTGTGTCCAGATGGGAGCGTCTATAAATGGAGAGGAAGTGTGTTACTGGAGGCCCACACGCTGTGTCTACGGTGACAAGTGCTGCTTTAAACACATCCTGGACCAGAAAGTCATGACAAGAAACCATGACAGCCATAACTACCTCCCTGACAGAACCTCACTGCCTTCTGAGCAGGAGACGAAGTGCAACTGATGCATGGACTTTAAAAAAAAGATTTATAAAAGGGAAAGAGAAAGAGAAGAAGAAAGGCAGTGATCAAAGAGACGACTGAGGACAAGACAATGATCCGCCCTACGAACACTGACACTTGAATGTGTGGGTATCATATGTTTAGGGGTTTTGAGAACCAAACTCAAGGTTTAAACACGTTGAGGAACATAAATCCAGATGAAGCCTGAGTACAAAAAACCCCCACACTGAAAAAAACTCTTTTCAATTTAAAAGAAAAAAAATAGTACATCAGTTGCACATATTAAATTTTATGTTGACCATGAATTATTGTGTTTAGTTTACTCACTTCTTATTTGTCCAAATAACAAAAAAATAGATTTAAACTGTTTCCTTCTTTAATGTCAGAAACTAACCAATGTTAAACCAACATGACTTCTTCATGTATAGTATGTTCAGTTACCCTAGAAAAATCAACATGACTATTTTATTTATTTAGTTATTTTATTCAGTTAACATTGTTTTTGATAAAAGTATTTGCAGTATTTTGTTACATCAGCTTAAATTGTTAAAGTGCGTCTCCCCTGTTAAGATATAAAAACTCCTGCATACTTTGTGTGTCCAATCCTACACAATATTAAACTATTTCTTACATGAATCTACTAAAATAATGAATGCAGCCAAACCAACGACCCCCAATTACTAACATGAAGTTCCTAAAAAAATGAGGCCATGGAGAACAACATTGTTTTCAACTAGAATGGGTGGATGAAGCCTCATGAAGCTTCTGGGGGCTTCTTCCTGATTCTACCCAAAAAAGATTTGAAGCTTCCAGTGACATCTAGTGGCCAGCTGCGTTTATGCGCCACCAACTTCCAACCATCCAAAACATCAGTCAAGTCGCTTTTTAATTAGTGAAGATACTATCTACATAAACAATATCATACAATAACTGGAGCTACAGGTAGTTTTTGTGGTAAGATCAGAGACTTGATGTAATGATATTGATGCTTCTAGTGGAATTGGCTCTCATGGCATCATGAGGGACTTTTTTGTGAAGAGAAATGAGTGGTGACCAAATAGACAGAGTTTTCTTTTGCAAGCTGTTGTTTGGGAAGCCCTTCCTTTGAGATGTAGTCGGATAAGAGATTTTTCCATGAGTTATGTTATGAATGTGGACATGGACTAAAGACAAATCTTGGTCATTACGCCCGTTACAGAAACAAATATGAATTCACCACAACACGTCCAAACTCCCGTCTCGGGTCCTGGTTCCTCCAGAGTAGAGTGTACGGGATCACAGAGCAGTCTTCTGTCTTTCTAAAAGCGTCTCTGAAACCAGACTCTCCTCCACAGATCCAGACCAAAATTCACTCAGCCTCTCTATGCGGGACTCTGGTTTTTTTTAAATGATGTTGGAGCCATTGCTGAGTTGATTAAAGTGAAATAGACAGAAGTCTCTTCAGGACAGTTGGTTAAAATGTGTTTTCTACCCTCCAGTGATTGGTTTCTCCATGGTTGTAGCTGAGAGCCCATTGCCACCCAGGGTGGCAGTATCTGAGGGCCCCAGGAAGGGTAGACAGAGCCTGATCAGGCTTGCACTACACTGGTCAAAGGGGGAAGGCTACCAATACTGCTGCATGTGTGGAAAGCACTGAACTAATGTAACTGTTGCTTACGTGATTTGCAGCTCCCAACTTTTGTTATGACTTAAAAAAAAGGAAACATTGTTAGGTCAGGGCGACGAGTGGGTTCATCATGATCTCTGCATTGACCTAGGTGTCTGTGTGTGTGTGTGCCCTTTGCATGCATGTGTGTAATTTAGGGTTTCCAACTATATCATTATCCTGTAGCTTGAAAGACAGAGAGATCTCTAAAGGTGAAAAAAGCCAAAGTGCAGCTTGCAGTATTGTTTCTATGGATTTTCAATGGGTCTTATGGGAGTGATTTTTATTTTTTAATCGGGACTACAAAAAAAATAAAACCCATCAAAATCAATGTTGCTACTAATAATTGACATGTCCAAGGCTCAAACTAACCCCCCAAATTAAAAAATCCACTTTTTTATTTTTATGTTTGGAAATATTTCAAGTTTTTTGTGTTTTAAATTCACCAGTGTATGTGATGACCTGAGCCCACACCCCCTATGGTGTCCTGTGACCCCTCTCTTACACTGAATGAGAAGGTATCCTAAACTTTTCATCACAAATTTTAAAAACTTCACTGAATTGGAGGTGGTCCCGCAGGGTCCAGCAAGACATAATTGTGGGCTTTTAATTGTGAATAAACCTGGTCTCGTTGATCATCTTTCACGTTAATCATGATCCATGTATTCATGATCAGCGCCACTGCTAATGCAAACCACTCGTTTGCTTCCGCTCGTCATTATTGCTGACTGGCTTTGGAATGAGGGGTTGCGGGTGGCCCCTTGGCTGCCTTCCTCCCTGTAAACGCAGCCCCGTTTCCTCCAAAGTGTCACTGAGGCCTTTCAGGTTCAAAAATATAGAATCGGGTGCAATCAGTCTCTGCCAGTTTTGATGCTTTGTTCTGGATTGTATGTAGTGGTCGTGGTTGGTTGTATGATAAAGGATTTTTGATCACTGTTGAGGGTGATGCACCATTTTTGCCACAGAGGGCTTTAAGGTTGAGTCTGTTGTTTGCATGTTCCAGGCTGTTGATGCTTTGGTCCAGGTCATGTTGTTTGGAAAGTCATTTTGACCCACGGTGACAAGAGCGATCTTCCAGGGTGAGGGAAGGGGTCCAGTGTCCCTTTTCACAAGGCTTGGGAGTGTGGTTTTACGGGAATTTTTGACCATTCTTCCAGAAGCACTTTTGTGAGATCAGACACTGATGTTGGATGAGAAGGCAAGTTTTGGCTCCACCCGTTCCATGAAGCTCTCTGCGTACTGTTTTTGAGAAAACAGTTTCAGTTATTTGGCTGGGTGAGCAAATAGGTACCGATGTACACATATCGTGTATAATTTCATCACTGCGCACGGATCCTTAACTTGGGGGTGATGTGGCATCACTTCCTCGTAGTATAGTGGACAGTATCTCCGCCTGTCACGCGGAAGCCCGGGGGTTTTTGATTCCCTGACGGGGAGTTACATTTTGTTGCTTGGACAAGACATTGTTATTTTCACACTCCGGGAAACCACTGCCACTGCTATTCATGATGTAATACATATAGTTAGGTTTTAATTATTTAATTTAAGCTACTTTGTAATTAATTAATTTAATTTATTTTATTGATTGGATTAACTGTAATTAACCTAAAGATGATATTTTGTATTTTGGTCTGTCTGATTGAACGTTGTGTAACAAATAAATCAACGTCACTCAACCAGTTACTGGGTACTTGAGTAGTTTTTTCACCAAGTACTTTTTTTACTCTTAGTAACATACTTTTCTTGAGTAAAAATTTTTTAAACTTACCCACCTCTGTAAACGACTGCTCGAGGCCAAAGAGCTAAATGCAGTATCACTTCTGTCCACAGTGTGGCGCTGTTCATCTGCAGAAACATGCTGAGAATAAGGCGGCTACATAACTCATTCATCAGACATTATTAAACACATGAACATACAGAAAATTACTACTACTATACTATTACTACTGTGGCTTCCCTCAAGGTTGGGTTTTTTGGGGGCCGAAACTTTTTATTTCACATGTCAGTGACATTTGTGAAGTTTTAAATTGTTACGGTTCGTTTTGTTTACAGACGACACAAATTTCTTCTGTTCAGGAAACAACTTAAAAACATTATCTGAAAATACTGAGAGTGAAATGATGAAACTTCAAATAATTTGGTTTGATGAAAATAAGTTATTGTTAAATCTGATAAAAACTAAGTTTATGTTTTTGTGTAAAAGAAGTAAAGATGAAGTTTCATTATTACAGTGATGGAGTTAATTTTGAGAAGGTATCAGAGTTTAGGTTGTTGTGAATCATAATGGATGAAAACCGACATGGAAAGCAATGATCAATGTAAAAAATCAAGAAATTTTAGATTTTAAACAATGAGAATTGTACTGTTCACTTATATTGCCTCTCTTGAGTTATTGTGTAGAAGTGTGGTAAATATAAATGAGCAATATAATGCCTTTGTTCTTATTGCTGAAAACATCTGAATTGTCCACAAAGTTAAATTTAGAGACACCCAATATTTTTTATTACATCAGGTTTTTTGAAACTCACAGAGATGATAGAACTTCAGACATTACTAATTATGTTCAAACCAAAACAAGTTTAACCAGAAAACCTGCAAAAGCTGTTTGTGTTCACTTCAGAAGATGAAAATCATAGAAGAAGATTTGATTTTAAGCACCAAGTTGCTCAGACTACTTTAAAAACAAATGTGCAACTTGGTTGTTGGAGTAAACACATGGAATTAACTACAGAATTTAAAAAAATGTATGAATGTAGAAAAAAATGGATGTTAATGATGAATTGTTTTGAGCTTGTAAATTTGTACTTGTATGGGTTATTGTTTATTTTTTGTTTGGTTTATTTGTGTTGTTGGTGTAGTAGGCTACTGAAAATCTACTTTTTTTTAACTGTTCAAGTAGAGGTCAGAAAAATATAAGAAACATTTTATTGTTGCTGCTCCTTTTCAGTCATGGAGCTGTTGATAAATAAATAAAACCACAGTACACACACATGTCAAAGAGGCATGAAGGATGGTTTTAATTTAATGGAAGCACAAGTCAGTGACTTGACCCTTTTTCTGTACTTGGATCAACATATACTAAGTATTAGTAAATTTGTGGCAGAAAGAAGTAAAACATACTAAACAAGTAAAAGCTTTTGTATTAAAGTATCAGTTAAAGTCTTAGTATTGAGGTACTTATCCCTTTGACTTTATACTTTTTTATATAAGTCAAGTATACTTCACTATACTATTCTTTAAATATATAAAATATAGCAGCATTAAAAAGTAAACTTCATGTATTTTTCCTCAGGTTCAGTATAAAATAAGTATACTTGTAGTTACCCGTGAATAAAGTAATTTTTGCTGAGGGGAGTCTAAACTCCAAACTGTCTTCCCCACCAGACCCAGTCTCCTCTCTACTGAGGGTTTCAAAAGTCAACGTGTAAAGAAGTTTTAACTCAACTGTAGCTCAGCTCGAGACTGTAAATGTTCACCGTGTCTTGAGTGTAAATTTTCTCTGTCCTGATGGAGTCTGAAGGCTGCCAAAAGGCTCAGTCAACTTTCCCTTTTTTGTCTTCCTGTAGTTAAACGTCACAGCAGGTGAACAAGTGAAATGTGATGAAGACCACAAGAGGGCGCCTTCATCCTGCTACCAGGGATGTAGTGGAGGTTAAAGCTCCTCAACCACTTTGTCCACAGTCTGACTTCATCCATGTTATCAGGGAATCAAATCACATTTAGAAGCTGTCAAAT
This sequence comes from Mugil cephalus, assembly GCF_022458985.1. NCBI lineage: Eukaryota > Metazoa > Chordata > Actinopteri > Mugiliformes > Mugilidae > Mugil > Mugil cephalus. The sequence continues at coordinate 29,919,623 of NC_061771.1, forward strand.
GATCTGGGGCGTTCAAGTCCTGTGGGATAAAAAGGCCACTTTTACACATCCACTCATGTCCACATCTGTCTGGACTCCCGTTTCTGACGTTTTACCTGTTGATCAGAACATGTTTCAAGTTCTCATTAAAGTTAAATCATTTCATATGATGCACGTCACCACTTATTTGTCAGCTCCACATTTTCTCCACAGACTTTGTTTGAGATCCTGGAGACAAAAAGACAGGAGACGGTCATTTGTTCATGTGTAACAAACAGCAGCTTTATTCATCATGTGAAGCTTCAGTTTGTTCTCCCATTAAATCAGTAAAGTCTGATCAATGACTCTTGTTCAGTGATTTCATGCACAATTCACTTCATCCACACAATCAGTTAGTTGGACTCAAATTTTCAGCTATGTACAATCAGATAATGACTGATGTCCTGATTGATGATGATCATGATCACTACAGTTGACATGAGCTCGTCTCTTCATCCATTTCAACAACAACAACAACAACAACAACAACAACAACAACAACAACATGTGGTCTCCAAACCACTCAGTGGAAATGTAATTGTAGATTTCTTTCTTTCCAAAGTCAGAACTAAATCTCTGTGATAAAGGAAGGTCTGCTGGTTTCTCTGTTTAGGCCCCTGCAGCGGAAGAGGAACACAACAACAAACACGTCAACACAAATGTTATGAGACGTTCAGAGCACAACAAGTTCAGATTTTTCAGGGGGACAAATGTCAGTTTAATGTTAATCAAAAATCATGGTGAGCAGTGAGAGCCTCCGTGGGTAAACAGACACAGGAAGGAGCGCCACCCAAACAAAGCCAACATCAAGCAAACAACAAACCAGGAGACCACAAAGTACCGCCCACAAAGTGTGACTGACAGGTGTCTCTGAGCATGAAGACATGACACAACAATGAGCTCTCAGCTACAACCATGGAGACCAAATCACCTGGAGACTAGAAGACACATTTTAACCAACTGTCCCTGAAGAGACTTCTGTCTATTTCACTTTCATCAACTCAGCAGTGGCTCCAAAATCAGGAAACCAGAATCGAAGTCCAGCATAGAGAGGCTGAGTGAATGTGGTCTGGACTCTGTGGAGGAGAGTCATGGTTTCAGAGACGCTGTAGAAAGACAGAAGACCTGCTCTGTGATCCAGGTACACTCCTACTCTGGAGGAACCAGGACCTGAGACGGGAGTTTGGACTTTGTTGTGGTAAAATTCATAACTGTTTGTGTAACAACGTAATGACCAAGATTTGTCATTGAATCCAAACAAACATTCATTCCCTGCTCTGCTGATATTCTTGGATGCGACTGCTACACCAACTCCTCTTCTTCCTCTCCACTCCACCTCCCAGTAACAACGTCCAGTCAGACTCTCTCTACTCAGGACCTGCCAATAATCAGTGAATCTGTCTGGATGATCAGAATAAGACTGATGTTGATTCATTACTGTTACTTTTCTGTTCCCCTCAGATAATAACAGATCTGTGTTTGCTGTGTTTGGATCCAGTGTGATTTCACATGAATATTTCCTGAATTCATCTCTGGTCTTTGGCTCTTGGGTTTTGGGAGTAAAACATCCACTTCATCACTGTCACTGAGATGTTTGTCCATGTCTCTCTCAGAATGTCCTGTAGTTTCCCCTCTGGTCTCTGTCACAGCTGCTTTTTACGCCATCCCAAAATTCCTCAGAGGACGAATCTTGATGCTGGATGAGTGTGTAGACTCACTGGGTGGTGGGAGTGAGGGGGAGTTTGTTTGAAACTGGTTGTGATCTCCTGTGTTTAAGAGCTGCTTCGCTCAAGGGCCCTTTCCTCTCCAGCTCAGTGATCTGCTGCTCCAGCTTCTCCTCAACATCTTTGACTCGACTCTCTTCCGTTTCCTGCTGGGATCTGACCAGCTGCTCCACATCAGAGCTTCTTTTCTGGAGGAGACGGATCATCTTTAGTGAAGATCTCCCGACTGTCCTCCACTGTTTTATCAGCAAGTGAGCCATGGCCTTCAGCTCCTGTTCTAAGCAGCTCCACGTCTTTGCGTCCCCTCCTGGATCGTCTGCTGGATGTTTTCTAGCATCACCTCCACCTCTTCTGCTTCTCAGTCCTTTCTGCTGCAGCTGAGACTGTTCGTGGCCTTTATTTTTCATCCACAGAGCAAGATAACAGATACTCTGCTGATCATACGACAGAAAATCTCCATCATCTTATCATGACGAGAGCAGATGTTCTCACTGGAGCTTCTTGGAGGGCTCCACCAGCTTGTGTTTCTTTAATGGAGCTACATCACAGTGAGGTTGGGGGGTGTTTTCTCACAGTAAGAAACCAAACAGACCAGACAGGACTTGAAGGCTTTCAGCTTTCCCCCCAGTGCAGAAATCACAGGCCACATCTTCAGGTCCAGCATAGCATGTGATCAGCTGGGGGCAGCTTGAGTCCAGTCCTTCTTCAGCTGCTCCACTAAACTCTGGGTAACATGGTGTTTTTCTCCAGGGACAGGCCTCGGTATGAAAAATCTTCCTGCACTGAGGCAGCTGTAGATTTTCCCTTCTGGTCTTCTTCATCCCAGTGGCTTTTAATACAGTTCATGCAGTAGTTGTGTCCACGTGAATAACACAGGGTCCTTCAGTGGATCCAGACAGATGGAACAAGAGAAGGTTTTCTCTGTCCACTGAACTCCTTTCTGCTCCATTTCACCTCTCATGTCGACGACTGTGTGAGTTTGTGTTGCTAGAAGTGAAACTAGTCTGACCTGATCTGAACAACATGTGATTGTACAGTGAATTGGAGCCTGCAGCTCTCACACTTCACCCCATGCTGCTTACACCCATCTTCAATGTAGAGATCTAAAGGGGAGGAACAAGGAGACATGAGGAAATATGAGTGGAGCTGCTCCAGGAAGAGGGAGGAGTTATCAGACTCTGACTTGTTCCAGGAAGAGGAGCAGATGACAAAACTAATCACAATAAAATCCACATCATTCATGGTCATAGACGCCATAGATATGTTACAGTTACACAGTGATTCTATTGGATGAGCTTTTTAATGCTGATTAATTCAGTCAACAGTGAATACAAACGGTCAGAGCCTACTTACTTGTTTGTAGCTGCACAGAGGAACTGCTTCACTTCACAGCAGGAAAAGAAAAAATGGTTGCAGTTGCATCATAAAACTAAACACGTGACAGAGAAGGAGGGGCTGTGTTTATTTCCTGGTCGGCATTAGTGAAGGGAAGTCTTCTATTTTATCCTAATTTATCAATTATGAATGGTTTGTGTGTTGAAAAGTAATTTTATCATTTACTGTTTTCATAAAAGTCTAATTTTTATATATTTGAATTCATTACTATTGTTTAACATTTCAATCAAAGCTTCAAATGAACAACTGAGCCACAGTAAACAAATCAACAAATCAAGTCTGAACATCATGACACTTTAGGTAAAAGTCTAAATAAAGGGTACTTTAAGAATCCACCTGTATGAGGCTGCACGAAAATTATAGGTGGCGCTGTTCTGTTTTTTGTAAAACTGGTGGACTGCATTGTTGTTGGTATGGATTTATTGCTTTATAAGGAATAATTGTGGAACTATCAAAACATGTGTTGCAGTTTTTGTTTTTCTTCTAAAGACAGTTTATTGTATTTTATTTGTGGAATAATAAAGTAGTGTAACCAGTCTGTTTTACGACTTGTTTTCATAGCGTAAATCCGTCAATGCAACATTTTGAACCTGGGGCCCGTTTCAGAAAGAGGGTTCAACAAAATCTGAGCTGAAACGAGTATCGAGTATTATACAAGTAATACGAGTCAATCCCTGTGCTCGGATTGAATGAAAATCCTCATTGGTTATCTGACTGTGTCTGCGTTCTGTGATGGGCGCCGTGCCGCGCCCCTCCCCTACACAACTACACGTGTGTTGCTGTGTCTGCTCTGGTCACTCTGACACACAACAGCTCTCTGTCTCTTAGGTTCGCGGTCTTTTCCGTCAACATTTAGAATTTCTTCAGTTACGGGTTTGTTTTTACTCAGGTTTGTACTTATCAACCAGCGGAGTTCTGGTAAACGTGGGTTCGTTCGGACGTGGTGCAGATTAATGGGACTAGTTGCCTCTCTGTCTGTCAGAGATTTTTTTCTTTTTCATTTTTTCTTCATGCAGAGTGTCTGACACTGTCTTGATATATTTCATTAAAAAATAAAGGTAGCAGTGGTATAAATATTAAGAAATTAAGCTACACACTCACACTGATCGGTATGATGAAAGAATGTACCTATGAAGAAGGTGGCATCTTCTTGGGAGGGACTTACATTTGAGAGATAAGTTGCCTCGCTTTCTCTCTTTGTTTTATGGCAGTGGCGGGTTTTCCTTTCTCATTAATTTGATCTTTTACCTCTATAATAAGTATGTCCTGCTCCGACGAGGAGACGAACGCTGCTCGCGGTGCCATGGTGAATCAGTGAATCTGTGATCGATCGCGGGGTCTACTTGAGGAGCCGTGTGAGCGCTCTGATCCAAGATTGGTTAAACCTGGCTTAAAGAATCCGTCTCCGCTCATCCTGGCTTGGTGTTTGTGCAAACGAATAAGTCTGGACGCTCTTGTTTCGGACTCGATGAGCCTAGGCTTAGTCACTAATCCTGGATATCTGAATCCTACTTTTGTGCAACGGGCCCCAGGTGTGGATAACAAAAAATAAAAAATCACACTGATAAAAATAAGTTAAATGTTAAAAAATATATATATATGAGTATGCATGAGTATGAAAACTTGTCAATTACATTTTACTTGATAATTGCAACAGCATGTGTTGTATTCATTGTTGCAAAACTTGTTCTGCAAATAGTTCGTTTGCTATCGTTATCAAAACCACAATTTCTGATCAACCCATATCAATTGCATGCTTAAAATAACATACCGGTTAAAGCCCCGCCCAACAAAACCAGATCCACTTCCGGGTTAAACCCCGCCCAATCCGAGTACAGATACAGATAATTCGTATGGTTAACAGATACAGATAATACTGTAGTCGCTCATCCCTAGTGTGCATCTATAGCTGTAATAATATAAAGTTACCTGTGTTTGTGTTTGTGTGTGTGTGTGTGTGGTAGAGGAGTGTGTGCTTGTGTGTGTTGTTGTAACATAAATGTATGGGAGACAGGGGTCAGCAGTATTAACAGCAGAGATATCAGAGGAGCCCCTGATTAATGAATTGTGAAGAGACAGACAGAAACATCGTGAAAAAAGGTGATTTTCTCTGCTCTGGTCTCAAGTTTGGGCTCACTGTGACAAAACGGTAGCTCTTATCAGAAAAACACACAGACCGTGGGCGTCATAAGATCTTCCTGGAGACTTTGACATGTTATTTGTCTTTCTACACTGAACATTTTGGAGACACATGCAAGTTTTAAACAGGCTTCTGCTTATGTGCAGAGAGAGATGTGACCGCACTCAGAGGCTCACAATTTAAATTCTGTACGTCTCACTGCTTTGATGAGCACATTGTGAGACACACAACAAGTTTGTCTACAACTGTAGAACAACCGTGTGTACGGTGTAAACTGTGGCCAGGAGGACCATGGAAAGAGAAAAATGTCAGACAATTTCAGACAACTTCTCCACTTTGGCTGATGATGTCAGTGATTGATCAAAAAATATATGACCTATCAAAATGTGGATTAATACACCAATACACAAGTGTCTACAGTAAATGAAGTCTCTATGTGAAAGTACGCCTGAGCAGTAGACGTTTGAAAATCTTTCAGGGCAGTTTGGACAGTGTCAAAGGACGCTGTCCCAGGGTTGGGGACTTTCTTTCTTCTCACTGCTTTCATATACTGCTGAAGTGATGGCCAGACTGCAACATCCCTCTCTACCACAGGCAGGTTCTCAATCCACCGATGACCACAACACGGTGAGGGCAAGATGGTGGATTTTGTGACGGCGCTGTAGTCTTTTGTGCGCTGTGGTCTTCTCTCCTTGCTGGTACGTTGTGGAACAGTGTGTGCACGGCTCTCACAAGTTTGTCCAGCTGCCACATGGTGAAGCCACTTTTCAAAGAACTATGCGACGTGTGCAGTCCACAGCTACGCACAGAAACAAGCTGAGCACCTCCATACAGTTCTGCATCCTCTTGTTGGAAAAGTTCAAACTGTTTTGAAGTTCATTGGGCCCATCCATTGAGACGGACACTAGGCTCCTGAGGTTAAGTTGGTCCACACACTCCTGAGATGAAAATAAATCTTTGCAGTTTTATAGTTCAAGTTACTGTCCTGAGTCTTATTCTGTTACTTCTGGTATCATATCTAGTACTGTGCTGCTGATAAGAAGAAGACTCATGCAACGCTCGCTACTAAAACACTTTACTTACTTTGACATGTTTCAGTACGTCCTGAGCTGTCACACGTCCCATAAACTGGGACCCCAGGTACCTTGACTGGACCCGCTCGCCTTCCCAAAAACGTACGTGCAGGTCCAACTGCTTGGTCTTGTTCCTTTGACTCAGACTTTGGTCGAACGTCAGCACGAACGGGCCCTTAACTTTGGAGATGAGGTCTCTCTTGGTGAAATGGGCTGATCCAAATCGCTTCATCTTCAACGTCTCGTCCGTCTCGTCTCTTCCGCACTTTTTTCTCCACGTCAGAATCCGGGAACATGGTCTAGAACAGCTCATCAATGTTCTCATTGCCAGTATATGACTGGTGCTTAACCACCGTGTGAAGAGTCCAGAGCACCTCCTCTTTTAGTGTGGGCGTAGACCCAACGCTGTCCACAGGTCAACTGGAGTTGTAGCAGACTGGGTCGCGCTGGACCTCGATGCTCCAGATCCTGATGTGGAATAATACTGGCTGATTGAAAGCGTCTGCTGCTGGCATTTTATGGCATCTTCATGTTTTTCTGATTAGCCGTGGGATTCCAGCGCCTTGATGCCCAATGTTCCGAGATTCAAACTTTTTTCTTGCACAAGGTGCAGTGTGCTTCATAAATACACTGTGTTCCAAATTATTTTGCAAATGATATTTGTCTCAGATTTTCCTAAATAGTCAATGCAAATGACAGTCGGCATAATTTTCACGTCATCAACCGTTAGTTTAATGAATTCTAATGTTACTGAACAAAACCTCCCAATGACAACAGTATTTTTCAAACATGAAAAACTTTAAATGCACTGTTCCAAATTATCAGCCAGCAGAGTTTTTACATTTTTAAGGTTGTTAAAAACTGAAAATGCTATCTTTTGAATTCTGCAGAATTAGGGTCATATTTACTGAAAGCTAAAGCTATTTCAATCAAAACATCTCAAACATGTGGTGTTACATTTTAACATAGGAACCCTTATTTTATAGCAGCTTCACATTCTTGCATCCGTTGACCTATGTGAGTTTTTGGAGGGCTCTGCCTTGAATGTCTTTGTCAGGAGTCAGAAGTAGCCTCCCAGAGGCTGCTGTTTGGATGTGTAACTGCCTCCCACTCTCATAGATGTTTTGCTTGAGGATGCCTCCAAAGGTTCTCAATAGGTTGAGGTTCAGGGGGTGGAGGGGGCCACGCATGAGTTTCTCTGCTTTTTATGCCCATAGCAAGCCGATGATGCAGGCTGTGAGATGGTGCGTTTCTGTTTTTTTTGTTTTTCCCAATGCATGAAGGTGATTTTGTTACGGAAAGTACGGTTCTTGTTTTTTGGAGCATGAAGAAGAAAAGTGTGTCAGTCACGAAAACTCCACATTACTGTACAGACGTTCATTTTCACACCTTCAGGGACCCTAAGAGGTCCCTACCAGCTCTCTCCCCTGATTCGGCCCAAAAAACATGACTCCTCCACGCTCATTGCTGACGTCGCAGCCTTGTATGGGACGTGGTGGCAGTCACCAAACCATTCCACTACTCCATCATCTGCGTCCATCCTGGGGTTTTTTTTTTTTTTTTGGGCACGGCATCGTCAGACTGAACAAGACTGTGTGAATATGAGGTCTTTGTTGTATTTATGGGCCCCACTGCAGCCGGTTTTTGCTTTGTAGCATTTTTAGGGGCGCCGGATAGAAGGTTTACGCATTAACTGCATGCCTCTGGAGGATTCTCACTTGATGATCGGTGGGACTCCAGATGGCACCTGCAGCTTCAAATATCTGTTTTGCTACTTTGTTACGGCATTTTAAGCAGCTGCTCTCTTGATCCCCATGCTTCTGTCTGGCAGAAACCTTCCTCATCGTGCCTTTATCTGCTCACGATCCCTCGTGTCGTTGTGTGCTCTGATCAGCACCAAATCTCTTAACTGTACGATGATCACATAGTTTTCCTGAAAGATTCTAAGGTTTTCTACCTTGTCCAAGGGAGTCTGAAACTTTTTTCAGCTCTTTTCGCAGCAGAGTGATCCTTCTTCTTTCTATGTTGGCTTGGAAAATGGTCATTGCTTAATAATGTGGAACGCCCTCTTCTAAGTTGTTTTTACTTAACTGGACTCATCCAGCAAACTAATTATCACAGGTGTCTGAGATTGTTCAGTGATCCAAAGAGCCATGTGTCCACAATACCATCCATGGAGTTTGATGAAAAACAAAAAATGTAAATCTGTTTATGTCACTTAAATAAATTTGCATAATAATTTGGAACACAGTTGTTTTTCCATCACACCGGCTCTTTTAAACATGCTTGAAATTCTTCCTTTGGAGGCCATAAATCATTGAATTTACATTTTGTGTGTTAAATTACAAATCAGATTAAATGCTAGCAGTATGGAGGGTTAGCTATGGATGCTAACTGATGATGCTAAAAGAGTGAAGTTATAACTACGGGATGCTAAACGGATGCTAACAGGCGATGCTAACAGGATCTATGTTAATATGGATGCTAACACGGACACTATTACACGATAATGCTAACGCAGATGCTTATTCACGAATGCTATCAGTATTAAAGCTAACAGTCGAATGTAACAGACGATGCCAAACACGGATGCTAACAGAGAATGCTATCAGATGAAGGCTAAAGGACCACTGCTAACACATGAGATGACTGAACATACAAATCAGTTGATGCTAAGACAGATGCTTTCAGACTAATGCTCAGAGATGAATGCTACAGATCAGTTGCTATCATGATGCTAACAGATGAATGCTAAAAACAAATACTGCTAAACACGGTTGCTAACACAAGAATGCTGATCAATGCTAAAACTCATGAAATTAATGAACATTACATATCAGTTGATTGAAATGCTAAAACGTTATGCTAACAGCGGATTCCAACCCAGGTTGCTAACAGACGAGATGCTGATACGGATGCTAAAGATGGAATGCTAATAGGGGCCAAGGCTTATCATGGATCCATGCTAATTACGGATGCTTACAAAAGTCAATGCTAATACGGACGTAATACACGAATGCTATCATATGAAGGCTAACAGTGCATGCTGAAAGGAACGAATACTAACACAGGACTGTTCCAAGAGATGTAACACGGAGCTAACAGAAGATTCTGATCAGATGAATGACTATCACAAACGAATGCTAAACAGTGAATTAATGAACATCAAAATCAGTTGAATGCTAACAGGATGCTACAGGCGGATTCCAACCCAAATGCTAACAGACGAAATGCTGACACGGATGCTAACTGTCGGATTCCAATCCAGATGCTAACAGGCGGATGCTAACCACTTAATCTATGTTCTTAGGATGCTAGACACAGATGCTTATTCACGAATGCTAACAGTCGATTGCTAACATCATCCATGTGTCTTCTCCCTATCAACGCACACCTGTGGCATTTAACTCACCCCCCTCACTGTGACCTATGACCTACTTATTCCTGTGCAAGGTAGAAATGTTATCGCCATCTAGGGGACCACACTACAAATACCAATCAACTAAATAGATGAAAAACATAAATACTTATATCACTTATTAAACATAAATATAAACACTGAATGTGAGATTAAATGGCCTCCTACATTTGGGTTCACATACAAAATCTTATTACCTTTAAAATTATTTCCTGGTTAATTCTGAAAAATGTGTCCAACATTGTTGTTATGCAAAGTATAATATTTCCACATTTAAAAAGGGACAGAAAATGTAAAGTTAAACTTGAACACTACAAGGCCTGTGTCAGACTCTCTGCTGGATTGTCTCATCAAGAGCTTTCTATCTTCTCCATGTAAACAGGGCTCAGAGAAACACAGACAGACAGAGATGGCAGGGAAAGCTTGTAACAGAAACACAAGGCTGTCAACTTAAAGGGACTATTTGAATTCAAAAAGAAAAAGAAAAAACAAATTGAATAAGAAAGAACCAATGCAAATGCTTGTGAGATTGGAAAATAAAGACAGGAGACGGTCATTTGTTCATTTTGTGTGACAAACACAGCAAGCTTTATTCATCATGTGAAGCTTCAGTTTGTTCTCCCATTAAATCAGTAAAGTCTGATCAATTGATCTTGTTCAGTTCATTGCTATGCACAGATTCACACTTCATCCACAAAAATCGTTTGTTGGACTCAGAATATCGCTTTGTACAATCAGATAATGACTGATGTCTGATTGATGATGATCATGATCACTACAGTTGACATGAGCTCGTCTCTTTATCCATTTCAACAACAACAAAAAAACATACAATCACATCAACACAAATGTTGGATGAGAGCGTTCAGAGCACAGTCAAGTTCAGATTCTCATGTGGACAAATGTACAGTTGATTGTGAATCAAAGCTCCATGGTGAGCAGTGAGAGCCTCCGTGGCTAAACAGACCACAGGGAAGGAGCGCCACCAAACATAGCGCTCCAACATCAGGAAACAATCAAACCAGCGAGGACCACAAAGTACCGCCCACAAAGGGTGACTGACATGCTGATCTCTGAGCATGTGAAGGACATGGGACACAAACAATGAGCTCTCAGCTACAACCATGGAGGGACCAAATCACCTGGATGACTAGAAGACACATTTTAACCAATTGTCCTGTAGAGACTTCTGGTTCTATTTCACTTTTCAACTCAGCAGTGTCTCCAACGTAAAATAAACCAAGGTCCAGCATTAGAGAGGCTGATGTGAATGTGGGCTTGGACTCTGTGGAGGAGAGTCATGGTTTCAGAGACGCTGTAGAAAGACAGAAGGACCTGCTCTTGTGTCGGTCCAGGGTACACTCTTACTCTGGTGGACCAGGACCTTGAGACGGGGGAGATTTGGACGTAGTTGTGGTCAAAATTCATAACTGTTGTGGAAACAACGTAATGACCAAGATTTGTCACTGATCCAAAATCTACTCATCTGACCTCCTGCTTGCTGATATTCTGTAGGCGACTGCTACACAACTCCTCCTACTCTCATCTCCACCCTCCCGAGTAACACAACGGCCAGTCAGACTCTCTCTACTCAGGACCGGACAATATCCAGTGAAATCTGTCTGGGATGATCAGAATAAGACTGAGGTTGATTCATTGTGTTAATTTTCTGTTCCCCTCAGATAATAACTGACGTGTGTGTGCTGTGTTTGGTCCAGTGTGATTCCACTATGAATATTTCCAGTATTCATCTCTGGTCTTTGGCTCTGGTGGTGGCAGTTATACTCCACATCACTCAATGTCATGGAGTTGTTTTGTCCATGTCTCTCTCTGAATGTCCTGTGTTTTCTCCTTTTGTTATTATTTTTATGGTTTTTTTCTCGGTCCTGCTGACTTTCACGCCCGATCAAAGTCTCGTGGACGATATCTGATGCTGGATGAGTGTGTTGACTCTCGGGTTTGGTGGCAGGAGGGGTAGTTGTGTAGAAATGGTTGTGATCCTCGAGTGTTTAAGAGCGGCTTCAGCTCGGAGCCGTTCCTCTCCATGCGCTGTGATGCGGCGGCTCCAGGGTCTCCTCTACTTGCTTTGACTCGTCTCTCTTCAGTTTCCTGCTGGGATCTGACCAGATGCTCCACATCAAAGCTTCTTTTCTGGAGGAGACGGATCATTCTCAGGAAGATCTCCAGACTGTCCTTCCACTGTTGTATCAGCAGAGTGAGCCATGGCCTTCAGCTTCCCTGTCTAAGCAGCTCACGTGCTTTCCTCTCTCTGGATCGTCTGCTGGATGTTTTTCTTGCATCACTCCACCTCTTTGCTTCTTTCAGTCCTTTCTGCTGCAGCTGAGACTGTGTCGTGGCCTTTATGTTCATCCCACAGAGCAGAGATAACGATACTCTGCTGATCAGTTCGACAGAACATTTCATTCTCATCATGACATGAGAGTGATTGTTCTTCCTGGTAGCTTCTTGGAGGGCTCCTTCAGCTTGTGTCGCTTGAACTGAGCTCCATCATATGAGGTTGGAAGGGTGATGTTTCTCACAAGTATAGAAACCAACAGCAGCCAGACAGGACTTATAGGCTTTCAGCTTCCTACCAGTTGCAGGGACATCACACGGCCACAGCTTCAGGTCCAGCTTAGCAGTGAGTCAACTGAGCAGCTTGGAGTCCCGTCTTCTCCAGCTGCTCCACTAAACTCTGCTACATGGTGTGTTTCTCCAGACAGGCCTCGGTATGAAAAGTCTTTCCTGCATGAGTGGCAGCTGTAGATTCCCTTAGGGTCTTCTCCATCCCAGTGGCTTTTATTACAGTTCATTGCAGTAGCTGTGTCCCAGGAGAGTAGCACAGGATCCTTCAGTAGATCCTGACTGATGGAACAAGAGAAGGTTTCTCTGGGTCAGCTGGAACTCCTTTCTGATCCATTTCACCTCATCTAGTGTGCACGGACTGTGTGAGTTTCTGGTTGCTAGAAGTTGAAACTGTTGAGCTCGCTGATCTGATACATACATGTGTTGTACAGGTGAATGGAGACCGTCAGCTCTCACACTTCACGCATGCTGCTTTACACCCATCTTCAATGTTGAGATCTCAAGGGGAGGAACAAGGAGACATGAGGGAAATATGAGTGGAGCTGCTCCAGGTAGAGGGAGGAGTTATCAGACTCTGACTGGATCCTGGCAAGAGGAGCAGACGAAAAATAATCACAATAAATCCACATCATTCATGGTCGTAGACGCCACAGACGTGTTACGTTACACTACACGTGCTCTTATGATCTGAATTTATTAACTAGTGCTGAACAACCAAGTGTCCTGGAAGAGATTTTCCACGTTAACGATTGAATGTTTTTTAAAGGACTGCCTATGTTTTTAAACTCTTGTTTTGATCTGATTTCTGGATCTGAATGAATGAACCTACATCCGTCAGGTAAATAATCTACATTGAATACAACGGTCAGAGCCTACTTAACTTGTGTGTAGTGACGGAGGAAACTGCTTCACTTCACCAGCAGGAAAGAAAAATATGTTTCAGAGGAGGAAGTAGTGCAGGTTTGAATCTGATCAACAGTTGCATCATAAAACTAAACACGTGGACAAAGAAGGAGGGACGTGTTTATTTCTCTGTCTGGCAGTGTAGTCTGGGTTGGGGGTGTTAGTGAAGGGAAGTCCTTTTATTTTGTTCTAATTCAACAATTATGATTGACTTGTGTGTTTGATGTGATTTTTCAGCCACTGTTTATTTCATTTCTATTGTTTAACATTTTTAATCAAAGCTTTACTGGAACAACTGAGCCAAAGCAAACAACATCAAATCAACTCTGGCCAATGTCTAAAACATATGACACTTTAGATAAAAAAAAAAAACTTTTTTGGGAATACTTTTGATTTTCTTTGTTTTATTACTGATATATTTGGGAATATCTGAGGATTTGAAAGCGGAATATCAAACTTTGTTGTACTTAAAAGAAACATTAATCCCTGAACTGTTTTTTTTGTTTTCCTTGGTGATTGTTATTTTGTGGAGCGATTTGCAATATCTGGGTCTTTTTCTTGCCTCCCCAATTAGCTTCCATGAATATGAAACATTAAATTATTTTTCTGACAGGTTGAATCCTGTATGAGCGCCCAACGTTGATATTTTGTGTGTTTGGAGGAGAACTGATAAAAACAGAAACAATGAGCCCCCTGTAAAAACACAGGGCCTCGTCGGCCACCTCTCCGACTCCTTCAGAAGACACAACAGGAAGAGCCGGACACTCCAGAGGGAGCCTATCGGTGTCTCTTGGCCGGGGAACTGCTGAACATGGTCGTTGCTTCGCTGTGTCCGAGGCATCTGGTCAGCGGTTGTTGAGACGAGCCTTGAGCTTCCATCGTCAAACGGTGACCGGGGCTGGCAGTGATCGGGCTTTCCCTCCTTCTCGTGGTCATTGGGGCCCTTTGTCCTATGTGAGACGAGGATGTTGGAAGTCATAACCAGAGAGCCTCTAATTAAAACCTCGGCTCTGCTGTGACGTTTGAACCCATCGTGACGTCGTTTCCATAGCAACGAACTCTCGTTAATTTGATGATGACATTAGACTCGACAAACATATAAAAAAGACTTACTTCTTGATTGAAAACTTCTAACACCAATGACAGTGACTTCACTCGGACTTGAATCCACATTGTTGAAAAAAGTTCAACTAATCAATGTATTTCACATCAGATGAAAAACTCAACCCTCCTCCTCCTCATCCTCCTCCCTCCTTCCTCCTCCTCCTCCTCCCTCCTCCTCCTACGTGCTCGCCTGCGTGTGAAAGACACTTACAACTTACAACTTTTGGTTGGAGATCCAAAGCTAAACAATGCACCTGGAGCCGATAACAACAGTGGTCGGGGTCCTCAGTCCACTGTGGGACCAGTTAGGGAGTGTCTTCAGAACTTGTTTCCGACATCCAATCAGCACAGATTAGAAAAACTGTCCTCAAATGTGGAAACACCTCAACCATCGTCCATTCCCAATGAGGAAGCCCCCCCAGGGCCCTGAACGACCTGCGCCCAGTCGGCCTCTGCTCCCAAGGTGATGAAGGCTATGGAGAGGTATTCAGGCAACAACATTCTCTTTCTGACCAACTCACAACTTCGACCCGCTCCATTTGCACATCCAGCCAAAGGTGTCTGTGTGTGTGGACGATGCCAAAAGGCCTTCATCTTCGACACCATCCACAGGACACCTGGAGCTTTCCCAACACCTCCACTGACTCTGTTTGCTGGACTTCTCTCGGCCTTCAACAACCTGCAACCGCACATCCTGGCAGAAGAGTACTCCCAGCGGAATGCAACCTGTGCAGCCAGCTCATCCTCTGGATCCTGGACTTCTGGACCAACCAACAATAACCTGTTCTGATCTCCTCCCCACCTCCACTGGCTCCCCCACACCGGGCTTGATGTGCATTCTCCGCAGCCTCTTCATCCTGTTACACCGAACGAAGTGCAGTATCAAGCACCCCAGCTGTGACTGGTGAACGTTTGCTGCGACTACAGTTATCTGTCCCCTCCTGTCCGGTCCCTCCCTTCCACATGGACCCGCTCTGCAGCATTCACAGAGCGGTGTTGTGACTCTTCCTGCCTGGGAGCTGAATGTCAGCAAAACGAAGGAGATGGTGGTGACCTTCTCCAGCAGCCAAAGGGAACTGGCGGCAGCTGTCACCACTATGGTCCACGGTTCTCCGGTCGAGACAGTTGTGGAATACAGATACCTCGGGGGAACCATCCTGCACTGCAACTGAGTTCTCTCCAACACCGAAGTGATCCTGAGGCACGTTGCCACCAGAGGATGAACCTAAGGAAGAAATGAGCTCTTTTTCTGTTCAGTAAGGAACAACTTGCTGACATTCTATTACACATCATTGAAAGAGTTTTAACTTTCTCCATGTGCTGCTGGTATCACTCCGTAACTGTTCAGCGATAGAACGCCTGCATAACATTAGTCAAGGTGTGTTGTAAGACTATCGGACTCCCTGCTCACCACCTGAGCACTGTGTACGAGCAGCAGGCCGAAGCGGCCTGGCTCGTCGAATTCTCAAGGACTCAACCCATGCTCTGTTTCCGGCATTTGTGCTGCTGCCCGTTCTGGGTCGCTGGTTCCGATGTCCGGCCTGTAAGACCAGAGGGTGAGAGCAACTTTGTTCCAATGTTATTCTCCTCTGAACTCTAAGAAAACTGTACGACGGTTACAATAACTTAAGCCTCCTGTGTTACACTCAAGTGCAACATCACATGACTCTTGGTGCATACTACTATGTCACTTTAACTCAATGTCACTTTTAATTTTAATTTTTAACCACGGTCTCACTTCATTTATTTATTTGTCATACTTTATCTGCTGTTTTACAGTTTTTTTTTTTACATATTGGTCTTGATATTATTTTCCACATTCCATCTCTTCCTTGTTATTGCAGAGACCTGCCATGGTTATATAATTTGCATTTTTTTTACTCAACTTTTGCAATTTTCTCCTTTTTGTTATTTATTCTCCTGATCTTCTTTTATGTACCGCTCTTCGCCCTCATAATTATTCAGTTTTTACCAGGCTTATTTGTGCAGTTACGTTCTTACAAATATCCCCCCTTACTGATTTGTAATTGATGGACTAAAACCAAATGCCATTTTGTTGTTTTTTAAAGAACCAACGCACAGTCGAATTCAATTATTGAGGTCCAGAGATACCTGGCTGGCAGAGAAAGCTACTTTCCTGTTCATTTAAAAAATATACATATTTTAGTTTAGATTAAGATATAAAATATTATAGTTTCACGAAATAAAATACAATACTTAAAAAAATGTATATTCTCGGTCATGGAATCAGTAAACACAGTGGAGTCTCTCGTATTGATGATTAAATATCAGCAGGTGTCAGTATTGAGCAACACATGTGACACAGCAACGGATACAGTATCCAAACACAGTTTGAGTAATGTGCCGCAACGCTTCACGAGGCTCTGGTGCGTGTTGAAGAAGACCGAGCCTCAACATAGAAGTATATAGAAAACCCACCGAACACAGATCAACACTTGTATTTGTTACACCACCTCAGGAACAACAATATAGGAGACATCAGAAACCGCCAGCACCGAGCACAAACTGTACCAGAAGACAGGATGGCAAGTGACAAGGAGGGACAACACCTCAAAACAAACCCCTCAAATCTATAGTGGGACATCCCAACTGGGCCTTTGTCAAAGGCTCTAAAAGATTTCCCAGGAGAACAGTGAGAGGAGCACTGCAGAAGGAAAAGAACATCACCATCCCCTACGTAGATGGTGTATCAGAGACAACTGAGGAGAATTTTTGGTAAACACGCATCCAGTTTATTTCTAAACCTGGCAACACACTAAGGTAAAAACTGGTTCCCCCCAAAGACAAAACACTCTCAGACAAAATCAGAGTAAATGTAGTGTATGTGTTCAGTTTGTAGTGAGGAATGTACACACTTGTACTGGGGAAACAAAATAACCCATCCACAAAAACACATGGGCCCACACAGGAGAGCCAGTTATCGGGGAACGATCTTCAGCAGTCCAACCTCCACCTGAAGGACAAAGCGGACACTCCTTAGAAGATATACGTTCAAGTCCTGGCCAGAGAGGGACAGATGGTTTGGAGTGGAGGAGGGTTAAGGAAGTCATCTATTCGTCAAAGTGGAAAAACCCTTCTCTAAAAGAGGACGGTGGACTGAGATTTAATTTACCAATATTTATATTCAGCCGTTTGACTTTCTGTCCCAAGAAGTTTCAACCACCATTTACTCATTGAGGCTCTCCAGGTTCCCTGGACAATAGCTCATTAGAGCTCCTATTTCATAGGATAGTAGCCCAGACACACAGTTCCCCATTCAAGTACTTGGGGTAAGTATCAGCATTATGGTAATTAGTGACACCAGTTTCTGGTCAGCAAGTTCCTGAGTGGGTGTTTACCCACAGAGTTTTATTCCTATTTTATAACCTCAATTTCCCCACTAGTTTATCAGAACTGAAAAGCTACTTGGAATGAGTGGCAAACGTCTTCAAGAAATTCGACAAGTTCCAGCTGACATTATTCATCGCTTTTTTGGAGTATAACTGTACATACAGAAAACCAAAGTACTAACGTTCAATTACATCGTCACCGGAGCTCAAACACAGAATTACCAGTTCGACTGGTCTCAAAAAGTCATTAAATATTTGGGAAGTTGGTTTGACTCACTGTCCTAATGATTTGAACAAAAAATACTACGAAACAAAAAAATCAAAGAACGATCTTGGTAAGCTGGACAAGCTTTTTTTTATTTTATTTAGCTTTAGATGGCAAGATTCGACCTTTAAAAATGTCTATTTTACCTAAACTTTATATCTATTTATGTCGCTGCTGTTAAAATTCCAACAAGTCAATTTTCATGAATGGGACAACAAATTCGGGTTTTATATTCAGAGAAGGAAAGAAACAAGGATTAAATACAGGCACATTGACTGGTAAGGAAAGAAAGGGCTGGTATGTCTCTCCTGATCTCAGGAGTTTTTATCTTTGCTGCCCAGTTTTAAAATATGTGTTTCTCTGGTGTGGATGGTGGTATATGAGGCAAAGTGTTCACGGACGTGGCAGGGGAGGATGCAGGGGCAACATTCCCTCATAGAAGCGGTGTTTGGTGGTAACAACTAAGGAACATTTCAAGCGCATTTCACCCCATTTGTCTCCTTTACATACAATCTGGTTTTTGGGATTGTGAAGCAATTCAATTTGTGGAAACCAACTGATAACAATCTAATGTTGTTGGACATGACACAGACTTTTAACTGAGTATGTTGATGGTCTCAGGTTTAAGTATGGGACAAAAATAAGGGTTTCTACGGCTTATTGTAATATCATGGAAAAAAAAAATACGCTACAAAGTTTCAAGCACTGAGAAAAATATAACTTAGAAAATCAGGATTTTTTTTCCGATATCTACAATATTGTATGAAAGAAGGTCCGGGGTAAAGGAAACTGCAGAACAGAATCACAACGAAATAACACAATTAATAATACGGGCATATAAAGGTACCTGTAATATGTTCAAAGCTTTTTCCAGAGCATTGCAAAGAGCAGAGATGATACCAAGACAATACGGTCAGTGAGAGATGGGAGAGGGAGAATAGTAAACTTGTAAACCTTTGGGATATATGTGGGTGATGCTTTTTCACTTCTTGTTCTATGTGAGGCGCGAATTCTGTTGGATGAACCTTGTTGGTTTTTTTCTAACACCAGAATGAATACTATTCAATAACAGCGGTTTACACCCGCTGGAGGAAATGTGGACGGGTGAGGGCAACCACGACCACATCTTTGAGAGTTTGCCCAGGCGACGGCCGTTTGGGACGATGCTGTGAAAACCACACATCGGATTACTGGGACGAGCAGAGTCCTCCACCATTTACAATCTTTTTCTAAGTCATTTACTGACGGGATGCAGAAAATGACAAAGACCTTCTTAAAAATAATGTCTGTAGCGCAAAAAAAAAAAAAAAAAAAGCCTATCACCTGTAAGTGGCTGCAGTCAGACCCACCCACAAACTCTGATGGTCAGAGGTTATGAAGAAACTCCACCAGATGGAAGGAGATCTAACGAAGACAACTAATCTGTATCACGCAAGCAAATGCGGAAAAAAATGGATGCGTGGTTGACGGATCGAGGAGGGTCATTCATGACCTCCCCTCCTTTCTACTTTGACTCTATCGTCTTGCTGATGCTCTGTTTGATGGGGCATATATACCACCAGTTGCTTTCCAGGGAACCAAACTGTTTGAAACTGAGTAGAGCTAAGATTGTTATTTGCTGATCCCCTCAAGTGATTCAGTAGCCTGGCTGTGTTAATTGTGTTATTTCTCTTTTGAAAGTACTGTGAGTTGTCATGTTTGACTATTCCTGGACATGAAAACTCATGAAAAAAAACATTACGTATTTTCAAAAAAAAAACAAAAAAAGAAACGTTCTGAATCTGTCTTGGGATGGTTTTGTGAAACTTGTTTCTCTGCCTTGAAGAACTGATCTCAGTTTAGCCAATAACAGACTTGTTGTAATTCTTCCTCCAGATCCTCCAAAGCTTCCCTCTTGTGTCTGTGAGTCATCTGGTTGAGATAGTGGAGGGTCGTTCAGGACTCTGACCTGTAGCAGTGATGCTAACCCAGGCAGCTACCTACACATGGTACAAGGTGATTGAAGACTCACCAAAAGCTTCAGGACAGATCTTCTCCATCACTGACTTCTGACCTGAACACAGAGGGAGTTATTACTGTGAAGCCCAGAACAGAATGAGGACGTCATAAACTCCACCTTACTCCTGGTTGGTTGTCACAGGTAAATAAAGTTTCAAATATCAGTTCACATGCATCACAGATTATCACAAGTCACGACAGAATAAACCTCCGAGTTGATTCTAAAACAACACATCTACTGTCAGGATGTTTTTACACGGTTTCATTGTTTCGTTGCTTCATGCTGAACACTCAAACTCTGTTATGTTGACACAAAGATCTCATCTCAGTGTTTGTTCATGTGTAGGAAAATTACAGTAAAACTGTAATGTCATCAGGTAAACTTTGATGGTGCTGGTTCTCTGCTTCTTTTGATTCTGTGTAACGAGGTGAGTGTTGTTTGTTTTTTTTAACTTTACATTCATTTATTTTAAATTTGTTTTCATCCGTCGTGCTTTTTTTTCTTGTGATTCCATCCAGGAAGAAGAAAACTTTCAGCTGTGGGACTGAACCCAATGAAACATGTGGAGGCTGTAGAGGGTGAAAGAAGATCAGAGCTTGTGACAGAACTGATTATTAACATGTGCTGAACTGTAGTGTGAACCACAGATACAAATCCCGGAAGTAATTTTATCAGTGTGAAACTATTTCTATTCATTTAATACAAAAGGTAAATGTTCCGGTCGAGTCTGATTACAATAATAATAATAAAAGCAGGACGTTCATTTTAAAGATAAGATAAGATAAGTTAAGATAGATAAGATAAGATAAGATAAGGATAAGATAAGATAAGATGTTCTTTCTCCATCCTGCAGTGGGGAACTTCTAGTTAAACAGCAGCAGAGACATTCAGCATCACAGACAGTGCACATATGGGTTGGGACTAAAGGGATATTAAAAATAGAAGAATATAGAAAGTTATACAAAATAACATGTTACAAACAAACAAGGCAAGTTCAAGTAGAAAATATGGGGAGATGAGTTTGCTCATGTATATAAATATTCTGTATATATTCACACATCTCTGCTGGTGAGGATTGCAGACAGTGCAAAACAGCAGGTAGAATAAAATACATGTATGTGTGCTCGTGTTTAGGAGGGATGTTGCACATATGTTTGATGCTGTGAAACCAGAGAGGACATTCCTCTTCTGATCAGTTATTACCACTGCTGACTTATCACAGTGTATAAGGGACATGTAAACAGAAAACAGTTTCCATCTCAAACTGTGACTGTTTCAGAGGGCTCATCTAAGTGACTACAACTTTAAAATGCACCAGGAAAAATACCTGTGCAACAAACACTGAACAAGTGGACATCAATGCAGTCCATTTAACTCAAGGACTCTGAGCTCTGAGCTGCGCGCTCTGAAAAGGGGAATAAGCTGATATGGTACTAGAATAATATGGATGTGTGCTACTGCATCCTGACTACGGCAGTTCATGAAACGATCTTTAGAAATGGTCACACTCATTGGAGGGGCTGACTCAGCACCACAAGCATGTCTGTGTCCTTTAGCTAGTGCCAGTTCTTTTCATCAGCTACATCCAGGTTGGTTAGCTTGCAGTGTGCTGATGTCTGCAGGACGTCTCTCTTGATGAAGCACCTGAGTAGACCCTGTCAAAAGAACAACCTCAAAAGTAAACACAAGTCAAACTGTATCCACATTTACCACAATGTGTTCGTCATCAAAATCCTTAATGCGATGAACAGAAAAAACTGACGGTTGTAGGCGGTTCTTCAATGACACCGTGTCACATCAATTAGGTCTAATCTGTAGTGACAGGACATGTTGTTGGTGGTTGATGTGGTGTGTACCCATAGAAATCATTACCTCAATCAGCTCAGCCAAGTCTTTAATGAAGAAAGCCGTCACTGGCTCGTCTGTTTGATAGCTCGTCAAAAAGGCATCAGACGTCCTGGCATTATCGTGTTTAGAATTGTAGCTTTGCCAAGATGAGAGGTCTTTCAGGGCAGTTTGGACAGTGTCAAAGGACGCATTTGTCACGGGGTTGGGGACTTTCTTCTTCTCACTGCTTTACCATATACTGTGAAGTGATGGCCAGACTGCAACATCCCTCTTCTACCACAGGCAGGTTCTAATCCACCGATGTCCACAAAACGGTGGAGGGCAAGGATGGTGGATGTTGTGACGGCGCTGTAGTCTTTTGTGCGCGGTTGGTCTTCTCTCCTTGCTGGTTACGTTGTGGAAACAGTGTGTGCACGGTCTTCACATGTTTGTCCAGCTGCCACATGGTGAAGCCACCTTTTCAAAGTACTACGCGACGTGGTGGCAGTCCACTGCTACGCACAGGGAAAACAAAAGCTGAGCACCACCATACAGTCTGCATCCTCTTCGTTAAAAGTTCAAAACTGTTTTATTTCATTGGCCCATCCATTGGAGACGGGACACGAGGCTCTGAGGTTATGTTGGTCCACACACTCCTGAGATGAAAATAAATCTTTGGCAGTTTTTATACTTGCAGTTACTGTCCTGAGTTCTTATTCTGTTACTTCTGGTATCATATCTAGTACTGATTGCTGCTGATAAGAAGAATGACTCATGCACGCTCGCTACGAAAACACTTACTTACTTTGGACATGTTTCAGTACGTCCTGAGCTGTCACATGTCCCATAAACTGGGAACCCAGGGTACCTTGACTGGACCCGCCCGCTCGCCTTCCCAAAAAAACGTACGTGCAGGTCCAACTGCATGGTCTTGTTCCTTTGTCTCAGACTCTTGGTCGAACGTCAGCACGAACGGGCCCTTACTTTGGAGGATGAGGGTCTCTCTTGGTGAAATGGGCTCCATCCAAATCGTTCATCTTCAACGTCTGTCCGTCTCGTCTTTCTACGCACCTTTTTTTCTCCGTCAGAATCACGGGTACTATGGTCTAGAACAGCTCAATCAATGTTCTCATTGCCAGTATATGACTGGTGCTTAACCACCGTGTGAAGAGTCCAGTGCACCTCCTCTTTTAGTGTGGCGTATAGACCAACGCTGGTCCACAGGTTAACTGGAGTTGTAGCAGGGACTGGTTCGCGTGGACCTCGATGCTCAGATCCTGATGTGGAATAATACTGGCTGATTGAAAGCGTCTGCTGCTGGCATTAATGGCATCTTCATGTTTTTGATTAGGCCGTGGGATTCCAGCGCCTTGATGCCCAATGTTCCACATTCAAAACTTTTTATTTGCACAGGTGCAGTGTGCTTCATAAATACTACTGTGTTCCAATTATTTTGCAAATGTATTTGTCTCAGATTTCCTAAATAGTCAATGCAAATGACAGTCGGATACTTTTCACGTCATCAACCGTTTAGTTTAATGAGTCTATTGTTATCTGAACAAACTCCCAATGACAACAGTATTTTTCAAACATGAAAAACTTAAAATGCACTGTTCCCCACAATTATCACGCACTGGCAGAGTTTTATACATTTTACAGGTTGTTAAGAACTGAAAGCTCATCTTTTTGAATCTGCAGCATTAGGGTATATTTACTTGAAAGCAAATGCTATTTCAATCAAACATTTTCAAATTGTTGAGTTACATTTTTTAACATTGACCCCTTATTTTATAGCGCGTTCACATTCTTGCATCCGTTGGACCTTGTGAGTTGTTGGAGGTTTCTGCTTGATGTCTTTGCAGGAATGTCAGAATAGCCTCCCAGAGCTGCTGTTGGATGGGTTGTGAACTGCCTCCACTCTCATAGAGTTTTGCTGTGGATGCTCCAAAGGTTCTCATAGGGTTGAGGTCAGGGCTCGTGATGGACGGGGCCACGCCATGGAGTTTTTCTTGCTTTTATGCCCATAGCAGCTATGATGCAGCGTGAGATGGGTTGCGTTGTCATGCCTTGAAGGTGATTTTGTTACGGAAAGTACGGTTTTCTTGTTTTTGTAGCATGAAAGAAAAGTGGTCAGTCAGGAAACTCCACATACTTTACAGACGTCATGTTCACTCCTTCAGGGACCCTAACAGAGTCCGACCAGCTCTCTCCATGTTTCGGGCCAAAACATGACTTCACCACCTCCTTGGCTGACGTCGCTAGCCTTGTTGGCACGTGGTGGCCTGTCCACAAACCATCCAACTACTCTCATCCATTGGATCATCCAGGGTGGCACGGCACTAGTCAGTGAACAAGACCGTGTTGAAAATGGGTTCTGTTGTATTTCTGGGGCCCACTGCGTAGCCGTTTCTAGCTTTGTGAGCATTGTTAGGGGCGGCCGGATAGGAAGGTTTACACATAACGCAAGCCTCTGGAGGATCCTCCACCTTGAGGTTCGTGGGGACTCCAGAGGCACCAGCAGCTTCAAAATATCTGTTTGCTTACTTTTGTTACGGCATATTTTAGCAGCTGCTCTCTTGATCCATGCATCTGTCTGGCAGAAGAACCTTCCTATCGTGCCTTTATCTGCACGAGGCCCGGTTTCTGTGTGGGCCTGAATCAGCCACAATTCTCTTAAAGTACGATTGATCACAATTAAGTTTTCTGAAAGATCTAGGTTTTTCATACTTTTCCAGGGCTGAACTTTTTCCGCTTTTCGGCTGCAGAGAGATCCTTCTTCTTTCCCTATAGTGCTTGCGAAATGGTCATCTGCTTTAAATATGTGGAACGCCCTTCTTAAGTTGTTTTTTACTTAAATGGACCTCATCCAGCAACTAAATTTATCACAGGTCGTCTGAGATTTATCTCAGTGATCCAAAGAGCCATGCGACACATTACCATCAATGAGGTTTGATTGAAAATACAAAAATGTAAATCGTTATGACACTTAAATACAATTTGCATAATAATTAGGAAACACAGTGTTTTTCCATCCACCGGCTTTAAACGTGCTTTAAATTCTTCCTTCTGGAGCCATAAATCATTGAATTTACATTTTAGTGTTAACATACAAATCAGATTAATGCTAGCAGATGAACGTTAACAGATAAACGTTAACCTACGGATGCTAACATGGATGCTAACAGGCAGATGCTAACCCGGATGCTGACATGCCAACATACAAATCAGATGAATGCTAACATACAGATGCTACAACAGATGCTAACATACAAATCAGTTATTGAATGCTAACCGACTTAATTTAACGGAGAAGAATGCTAACACACTGATGCTATCATTGAATGCTAATACATGTTGCTGACATACGGATGCTACAGGCAGATGCTAACAGAGTATCGGAATATTAAATCAGTTTTAAATGCTAACGTTGCATGGTAACAGATGCATGCTTACACGGGGATGCTAACTACAAATTAGATGTGCTACAGACAAATGCTAACCCGGTTGCTATCACAAGAATGCTATCAATGCTAACGATGAATTAATGAACTTACAAATCAGTTGAATGCTACACGATATGCTAACAGGCGGATTCCACCAGGTGTAACAGACGGAATGCTGATACGGATGTAACATAAGATTGGGAATGCCAATAGGGCTAATGCTAACATGGATCCATGCTGATACGGATGCTTACACAAATCAATGCTATATACGGTCGCTGAACACGGACGCTATACACGATCGCTACCAAATGAAGGCTAACAGTGCAATGCTGAATAAGACGAATACTAACACAGACTTGTTTCGTTGACTGTAACACGGGATGCTAAAGGCGGATGCCAATCCAGATGCTAACGGCGGATGCTAAACACGGATCCTATGTTAATATGGAAGCTAACAGGGACACTAATACACGATGGCTATCAGTAAAAGCTAACAGTCGATTGCTAAACATTCATCCATGTGTCTTCTCCCTCAATCATATGCACACCTGTGGCATTTTACTCCAACCCCCCCTCACCTGTGACCTCTGACCTTTATTTCCTGTGCAGGTAGAATTGTATATCGCCATCAGGGGCCACCACTACAAATACCCATTCAACTTAAAATAGTTGAAAACATAAAATACTTCTGTCCACTTTATTAACATAAATAAACATGAATGTGAGATTAAATGGCTCCTACATTTGGGTTCACAACAACATCTATTACTGTAAAATTATTACCTGGTTTATTCTGAACAATGTTTCCAACATTGTTGTACGCAAATATAATATTACCACATTTAAAGGACTAGGAAAAGGTAACGGTTTAACTGTTTGAACAATACAGGCCTGTGTCCAGACTCTTCTGCTGGATGTCTCTCATGAGCTCTCATCTTTCCTCGCACTGTAAAACAGGGCTCGAGAACACAGACAGACAGAGATGGCCAGAAAGTTGAACAGAAAACACACAAGGCTGTCAACTTAAGGGACTATTTGATTCGAAAAGAAAAAGGAAAAAAAAAAAGCACATAAAAAGAACCAAATGCAAAATGCTGAGATCCTGGATAAAAGACTAGGAGACGGTTCATTTGTTCATGTGTGACTCAAACAGAGCTTTATTCATCTGTGAAGCTTCAGTTTGTTATCCAGTAAATCAGTAAAGTTGATCAATGACTCTAGTTCAGTGATTTCATGAAGATTCACTTCATCCACACATATCAGTTAGTTGGACCTCAAGAATATCAGCTATGTACAATCAGATAATGACGCTGAATGTCCAGATTAATGATGATCATGATCACTACAGTTGACTTTGAGCTCGTCTCTTCTTCCATTTTAACAACAACAACAAACAGACAACAACAACAACAACATGTGGTCTCCAAACCACTCAGTTGGAAATGTAATTGTAGGATTTCGTTCTTCAAAGTCAGAACTAAATCTCTGTGATAAAGGAAGGTCTGCTGGTTTCTCTGTTGAGGCCCAGGAGCGGAAGTGGAAAAAACAACAACATACTAAACACGTTCAACACAAATGTTGAATGAGACGTTCAGACACAGGACAAGTTCAGATTCTCATGTGGACAAATGTCAGTTTATGTGAATCACATAGTCTGGTGGAGCAGTGAGAGCCTCCGTGGCTAAACAGACACAGGAAGGAGCGCCACCCAAAACCAAAGTCCAACATCAAGCAAAACAACAAACCAGGAGACCACAAAGTAACCGCCCACAAAGTTGTGACTGACAGCTGATCTCTGAGCAGTGAAGACACATGACTACAACAATGAGCTTCTCAGCTACAACCATGGAGACCAAACACCTGGAGACTAGAAGACCAGTTTAACCAACTTTCCCCTGAAGAGACTTCTGTCTATTTCACTTTCATCAAACTCAGCAGTGTCCTCCAACATTTAAAAAGGTAACCAGCGAGTCCAGCATAGAGAGGCTGAGTGATGTGGTTCTGGACTCTGTGGAGGAGAGGTCCATGGTTTCAGAGACGCTTTGTAGAAAGACAGAAGGACCTGCTCTGTGATCCAGGTACATCCTACTCTGGAGGAACCAGGACCTGAGACGGGGATAGTTTTTGACTTTGTTGTGGCTAAATATGGACTGTTTTGTGTCACAAACATAATGACCAAGATTTGTCATTGAATCCAATCTACATTCACGTGGACCTCCTGCTCTGTGATTTTCTTGTATGCGGACTGCTACATAAACTCCTCCTCCTCTTACTCCAGCCTCAGGTAACAACGTCCAGTCGGACTCTCTCTACTCCGGACTGCCACCAAACAATGAATCTGTATGGATGATCTAGAATAAGACTGAGGTTGTTTCATTACTGTTACTTTTCTGGTTCCCCTCAGATAATAAACATACGTTTGTGGTGCTGTGTTGGGATCCAGTGTTGAATTTCACATGAATTTTTCCCGAATTATCTTGGTCTTTGGCTCCTGGTTGTGACAGTAAATCATTCCACTTCAGTCACTGTCCTGAGATGTGTGTCCATATGATCTCTCTCAGAATGTTCCTGTAGTTTCTCTTGTCTCTGTTCACAGCTGCTTTCGCCATCAAAGTTCCTCAGAGGACGAAGCTTGATGTGGTTGGATGTAGTGTGTAGATCATGGGTTGGTGGCAGTGAGGGTTGTTGTGTTGATACACAGATGGTTGTGATCATCTGTGTTTAAGGCTGCGTCAGCTCGGAGCCTTTCCTCTCCAGCTCATTGATCTGCTGCTCCAGTTTCTCCTCAAACATCTTTGACTCGACTTCTCTTCAGTTTCCCTGCTGGGATCTGACAGCTTGCTCCACTCAGAGCTTCTTTTCTGAGGAGACGGATCATCTCAAGGGAAGATCTCACGACTCTGTCCTCCAGCTGTTTTTAATCAGAGACGTGAGCCATGCCTTCATCTCCTGTCTAGCAGCTCCACGTCTTTGCGTCTCTCCTGGATCGTACTGCTCGGATGTTTTTCTAGCATCACCTCCACCTCCTTCTGCTTCTCGTCCTTTCTGCTGCTGCTGTAGACTGTGTCGTGCCTTTATGTTCATCCACAGAGCAGAGATAACAGATACTCTGCTGATCAGTACGAAGAACATCTTCATCACCTCATCATGACGAGAGCAGATGTTCTCCTGGAGCTTCTTGGAGGGCTCCACCAGCTTGTGTTTTCTTGATGGAGCTACATCATAGTGTGGCTGGTGGTGTTTCTCACAGTAAGAAACCAAACCAGACCGACGGACTTGAATGGGCTTTCAGCTTCCTTCCCAGTGCAGAAATAACATGGCCACATCTCTTCAGGTCATCAGCATAGCAGGATTCAGCTGGAGTCAGCTTGGAGTCAGTCTTCTTCAGATGCTCCACTAACTCTGATAACATGGTGTTTTTTCCAGGAACAGCTCGGTATGAAAGTCTTCCTGCACTGAGGGCAGCTGTAGAATTCCCTTCTGGTCTCTCCATCCCAGTGGCTTTTAATACAGTTCATGCAGTAGTGTGTTCACAGGAATAGACCAGGATCCTTCAGTGGATCCCGACAGATGGAACAAGGAGAAGGTTTCTCGCTCCAGCTGAACTCCTTTTGCTCCATTTCACCTCTCAGTGTCGACGACTGTTGTGAGTTGTGTTTGCTAGAAGTGAAACTTGTCTGAGCTCTGATTCTGAACAAACATGTTGATTGTACAGTGAATGGAGCCTGTCGCTCTCACACTTCACCACATGGCTGTTACACCCATCTTCAATGGGGGGTTTTTTTTTTAAAGAGGGATTTCTTAAGGGGAGGGAACAAGGAGACATGAGGAAATAGAGGGGAGCTGCTCCAGGAAGAGGGAGGAGTTATCAGGACTTGACTTTGTTCCAGGAAGAGGAGGCGACGACAAAACAAATCACAATAAAATCACACTCATTCATGGTCACAGACGCCACAGACGTGTTACAGTTACACACACATTGCTCTTATTATCCTGACATTTATTAACTAGTGACTGAACAACCAAGAGTCTGAAGAGATTTTCCACGGTTTAACGTTCAACCCGTTAAAGGGAGCCAATGTTTAAAACTCTTGATTTGATCTGATTGCCTGATCTGACAACTGAATGATCCTACCATCCAGTCAGGTAAATAATCTACATGTGAATAACAAACGGGTCAGAGCCGACTTATTGTGGTAGCTGCACGGAGGAACGCTTCCACTTCACAGCAGGAAAAAAGAAAAAAATGTTTATGAGCAGGAAGTAGCTGCAGGTTGGAACTGGATCAACAGTTGCATCATAAAACTAAAAACACGTGACAAAGAAGGAGGGACTGTGTTTTATTTCCTGGTGGCAGTAGTGAAGGGATGTCTTTTATTTTGTCTAATCAACAATTTTATGAATGATTTATGTGTTGAAATGTGTTTTATCTTAACTGTTTATTTATTTTTTTTCTATTGGATTTAACATTTTAACCAAAGCTTTAAATGAACAACTGAGCCACAGCAAACAAATTAAATCAATTCAGACCAAAGTCTGAACATTATGACACTTTAGATGAAAAAAACTGAACTGATTTTCTTTGTTTTCTTACTGATATATTTGAATATCTGAGTATGAAGTTGTAATCAACCTTTGTTGTACTTAAAAGAAACGTTAATCCCTGAACTGATTTCTTATGTTTTCCTCTTGTGTTAATTTTGTAGGGAGGCAATATCTGGTTCTTTTTCTTGCCTCTCCATTTATCTTCATGGAATATAAAAACTCATAAATTATTTTTCTGACAGTGCTCA
>NC_061771.1:29950163-29987727 GCF_022458985.1 Mugil cephalus
AGCAAGCACACCATCTGATCTTGACTCAGTGTTTGGTTCTCCTTGTACCAGGTGTAGTTAGCTGCTGGGTTAGCATCACTGCTACAGGTCAGAGTCCCTGAACTACCCTCCACTATCTCACCAGATGGACTCACTGACACAGAGGGAAGCTTTGGAGGATCTGGAGAACATAGAGAACATTATGAAATTAGTTTTTTGATTTTTTTTGATCATTTTTTTAAACTTGTTATCCTCCACATAGTTGAGATGCTACAGTATTAGACCCTCTGAATTTTCTGCATAGTGGTCCACCAACAAAGATCACTCCATAATAATCTGAGAGGAACCAGAGGAACCAGGGGAACTTCTAAGCAGCTAAAGGCCTCTCTCACATTGGTTAATGTTAATGTTGATGAATCCACTGGACAACCATGAGGACAAGGACCAAGACACTGCTCTGTCTCCAAAAAGAACATTTCTCCATCACTTTGCTAAACCTCATGAAGACGACTGTTGGGATTTTTTCAGTGGACAGATGAGACCAAAGTAGAATAGTTTGGTTTAAATGTTTGGGCATCGTCATGTTTGGAGATGAACCAACTCTGCATTCCAGCACCAGAACCTCATCCCTCCATGACACATGGGGGCGCTAATGTCCTGGTCTGGACCTGTTCTGCTGCATCTTCTCTTCTTCTAATTTCAGGACACAAACTTTCGCTGATGATTGAAGTAGTTTTTATTAAAAAATGTAGAAAATTATGAAGTTGTGAAGTTGCATGTCTTCAGGGATATTAGACAAAACTTCAAAGCAAAGTAAACTCACAGACTGAAGGAGAGCGGTAATCCTCATGTCCACTGAAAGCACAGGAGACGGTGTCTCCAGGAGAAAAGTTGTCTGTCAAAGTAGAAGTTTGCTGTGTCCTGATTCTCTGTTGGTTCTTGAACCAGACGTAAAGACGCCCAGCTGGACTGCAGCTGCTGAGACACTTGAGCTCTGCCTCAGTTTGAGACTGATGGACTGATATTATTCTGGTCACCTGCACCTGCAGAGCTGCACATGACAACACAACAGTAATGTCACATCTGTTTAAATACTCAATGCACAGATACATCCACCTACACAGTTAGAGTTCATCAGTACCTGTGACAGTCAGAGTTGTTCCAGGTAAAACACTTCTCCATTCAAACCGTCGTGTCTTGAATTTGAAGTGATACTCAGATGAATCACTCTCTCTCAGGTTAGTGATTCTCAGAGTAGATCTTCCTGTCTCTGGTTCAAGGACCTGAACACGACCTGAATACTGGGAGTCTTTACTCAGGTCCTCAGGCTGTGAGGGATTCATCCACTGACGACTATGATCAGGACTGAACCAGAACTTTGACTCAACATCATAATAATAATAATAATGACTGTATGTGGAGGAAATGTCACTGATGAACCTTTGATGGCTCAGATGCTTCTGTCAGTGTAAGTCATATTGTTACAGGTTTGATGAAGGACACCTGAAAGAAGAAGAAGAAAATGTTTTAAAGAACACAACTACAAGACGATTTATTCTGCAACACTACAGAGGAGGTGGTGGTGGTGTTAGACCATACATGTCCTGAAACTTGCTTGACCAGAAACTGGGGTCACTAATTACCATAATGGCTGATACTTACCTGTCCTTGAATGAGGGGAACTGTGTGTCTGGGCTACTTACCCTATGAATGGAGCTCTATGAGGCTATTGTCAGTTGGAGCCTGGGGGCTCAAAGTGTGAATGTTGTTGGAAACTTCTTGGGGACAGAAGTCAAAACTGAATTATAAATAGTTGGTAAATTAAATCACAGTCCACCTCCTCGTTTAGAGAAGGTTTCTCCACTTTGACATAGATGGCTTCCTTTACTCCTCTTTTAAACCATCTGTCCTCTCTGGCCAGGACTTTGACGTTGGTATCTTCTTAAGGAGTGTCCTTTGTCCTTCAGGTGGAGGTGGACTGCTGTGTCATTCCCTGATGAGCTGGCTCTCCTGTGTTGGGCCATGTGTTTGTAGATGGGTTGTTTTGTTTCCCCAGTGTACACGTCTGCACATTCTTCACTGCACTGAACAGCATGCACTACATTACTCTGTTTCTGTCTAGGTGTTTTGTCTTTGGGTGGGGACCAGTTTTTTGCCTTAGTGTGTTGCCAGGTTTGAAATAAACTGAGATGCGGTGTTTTCCAAAGATTCTCCTCATTTTCTTGATACACCAGCTACGTAGGGGATGGTGATGTTCTCCTTCTGCTGTGCTCCTCTTCCCTGTCCTTCTGGGATATCTTTTTGAGCCTTTGACAAAGGCCCAGTTGGGATGTCCACATGTTTTGAGGGTTTGTTTGATGTGTTGTCCCTCCTTGTCCTTGCCCTCCTGTCTTCTGGGTACAGTTTGTGCTCGGTGCTGGAGGTTTCTGATGACTCTAGTTTGTGTTCCAGAGGGTGGTGTGAACAAATAACAAGTGTTGATCTGTGTGCGTGGGTTTTCTATATACTTCTATGTTGAGGCTTCGGTCTTCTTCAACACGCACCATGAGGCCTCGTGAAGCGTTGCGGCACATTACTCAAACTGTGTTTGATACTGTATCGGTGCTGTGTCACTGTGTTGCTCAATACTGACACCTGCTGGATTTTAATCATCATTACAGAGACTCAACTGGTTTACTGATTCAATGACCGAGTATATACAATAACATTGTTTAAGTTATTGTATTTTATTTCGTGTACTATATTATTTATATCTTCATCTAAGCTTAAAATATGTATATTTTTTAAATGTACAGGGAATGTTGCTTTCTCTGCCAGCCAGGTATCTCTGGACCTCAAGAATTGAATCGGCTGTGGCGTTGGTTATTTAAAAAACAACAAATTGGCATTTTGGTTTTAGTCATCAATTACAAATCGTACAAGATTTGTAAGAACGTAAATGCACAAATAAGCTGGTAAAAAACTGAATAATTAGGAGGGCGAAGAGCGGTACATAAAATAAGAGCAGGAGAATAAGATAAGAAAAAGAATAAAAATTGCAAAAGTGAGTAAAAAAAATGCATATTACATTACAATGGCAGGTCTGCTGCCAGTTACAGGAGAGAGATGGATTGTGGAAAATAATATCAAGACCAATATGTAAAGAAAAAAAAACTGTAAAACAGCAGATAAAGTATGACAAATAAATAAATAAAGTGAGACGTGATTAAAAAAATTAAAATTAAAAGTGACGTTGTAAGAGGTCATGTGATGTTGCACTTGAGTGTAACACAGGGGCTTAAGTTATTGTAACCGTCGTATAGTTCTAGAGTTCAGGAGGAGAATAACATTGGGAACAAAGGTTGCTCTCCTCCTCTGGGTCTTACAGGCCGGACATCGGAACCTGCGACCAGACGGCAGCAGCTCAAATGCCGGAAACAGAGCATGAGTGGAGTCCTTGAGAATTCGACGAGCCAGGCCGCTCGCCTGCTGCTCGTACACAGTGCTCAGGTGGTGAGCAGGGAGTCCAATAGTTTACAACGCACCTTGACAATGTTATGCAGGGCGGTTCCTGTCCTGAACAGTTACGGAGTGATACCAGCAGCACATGGAGAAAGTTTAAAACACTTTCAACGAATGTGTAATAGAATGTCAGCAAGATGTTCTTACTGACAGAAAAAGAGCTCAGTTTCCTTAGTAGGTTCATCCTTGGTGGCACTTCCTCAGGATCCCTTCGGTGTTGGAAGAGAACCTCAGTTGGCAGTGCAGGATGGTTCCCAGGTATCTGCATTCCCCAACTGTCTCGACCGGAGAACCGTGGACCATAGTGGTGACAGCTGCCGCCAGTTCCCTTTGTCTGCTGGAGAAGGTCACCACCATCTCCTCGTTTTGCTGACATTCAGCTCCAGGCAGGAAGAGTCACACCACTCTGCGAACTGCTGCAGAGCGGGTCCATGATGGAGGAGGGGACCGGACAGGAGGGACAGAGAACTGTGTCGTCAGCAAACTTCACCAGGTCACAGTTGGGGTGCGTTGATCTGCACTTCGTTCGGTGTACAGGATGAAGAGCAGCGGAGAAAGCACACAGCCTTGTGGGGAGCCAGTGGAGGTGGTGAAGAGATCAGACAGGTTATTGATCTCTGACCAAAGTGTAAAGTTGTAAGTTGTTCACACGGAGGCGAGACACGATGAGGAGGAGGAGGAGAGAGGAGGAGGGGTTGAGTTGTTCAACTGATGTGAAATAAATGATTAATGCACTTTTTCAACATGTCGACTCAAGTCAGGACACATAAAGGTAATAAAAAACTTGTCAAAATATGAGCCGGTGTTAGAAGCAAAGTGTTTATAATCAAGGTTGAAAAGGTTTGGCTTTTTATTTGCCGGTAATGTCGAGTAAATCCAAGTCAGTCTTCATGCTAACGTTTTCATTCATTCACCGCTGGTTGCTAATGCTAGCAGCCATGCCTGCCGTCCCTGAATATCTTTGCATTAGTTTTTATGTCTGGTAACTTAATGTGTGCACGGCAGAGTTTGTTTGGGGAAATTCATAGATCATAGGCCTAGGTTGTATTCTCTTTTAAAATTGTCATGAAAAAAAACTTTTCCGTGACTTTTCACGGACCATACTTTTCATAAATGTGTGTCTTTGATTTGGGAAGCCGACAACTTAGTTAAACGAAACACACTCGATTTTTGAGTATTTCTTCTTCTTCTTCTTCTTTTTTTTTTTTTTGGTAGGACATGCTTGTTCTTTCCATGGAGCTGCATCTCTCGCAGCAACATGCTACCCGACTCTCACTCTTCTTTCCGATGTTGGGACGTTGCCTCCGAGATGTAGAATGTGTGTTTAGATGAGAAACAAGACATTTTGGGATCACTGACTTGTATCAGAGCAGAGATGGCTTGTGATTTTATTTATTTTATTTTTTATAAGGAAGTCAATACCAATAATACTGTCAGCTGTCGTTGTTGCTAGGCTTTCAGTGTTTTCCCATTAATGAACTCGTATGGGTCCGTCACAGTCTGTGACTAAAAATATATTATTGCGTGTGTTGTTTTTAAACAGCATGTCTGTAATGGTGATAAACGTAAAATACACCGTACTCATTAAGGTTTTAATGATCGTTTTTTGTTGAAACTATTGTGTGTTTCTCATCAGTCTCTCAGGATAACACAAAATAATTTAATGGCACCA
Organism: Mugil cephalus; assembly: GCF_022458985.1. Lineage (NCBI taxonomy): Eukaryota > Metazoa > Chordata > Actinopteri > Mugiliformes > Mugilidae > Mugil > Mugil cephalus. The sequence continues at coordinate 29,955,316 of NC_061771.1, forward strand.
CAAACTACACCTTCAAAAATGGCTGTGATTATAATTTTTTGTCATTTTTTCAACAATAAGTTAAGGTAATAAGGTAAGTGTTACTTAGGTTTAGTATGTTGAGATGTTCTCTTTCATATTTCGTATCAGCTTTAAAACATCTACCCATTGTCATTACTTTACAGTCAGCTAACATGTAAGATAATATGGTAGTGATCTTCATAAATGACTCATACAGATGTGCAGTATTCCTATATGGACGTTGCATGTAGTGTGATCACACTTTGATTCTTTTTGTGCATTGTACAGGCAGCAGATGAATCCCTCCTCCAGGAATCCATTGAGGATACCACTATGGGTATATATGTCTGCAAACACAGAGATGCCAATGAAAAACCAGAGGACGTTGGCATTGTCCTCGAGTCCCACATTGTGATGCAGGATTTGGACAGTGTTCCCCGAGCTGCTGCAATGTTGTTTGGCCTGATATATTCTTTGAACTTAAACCACCCTGCTGAACTGAAGTATACCTTTGAAGTGCTGCAGAAGGTGGTCATGGAACTTGAAGGCAATGCACTGTCCAAACAAAACCCAAGTCTGAAGAACAGACTTGATGAATGAACTGGCTTATCCAGGCTCTCCGCTTCATTTCCTGTTAATTCCAGTTGTTGGACTTTCTTTTGAGCGGGTGGGAGCCTTTTTTTGTGCTGTGAACCTCTTTAATCACTTGCATTGTAAGTTGAAGCAGTACACCAAAAAGTGTCACATAGAAGCTTAAAGAGATGCCTCACATTTAGTTTGTTCTGTTTAATATTATGGACAGATTTTTCATTTCCTCAGACACAAACACTCTGGATGTGTGTCTATGCAAAACGTAAGTTAGGGATAAAGTGCTGTAGATTGTTTTTCCCCAGTTCCTTTGGTGGTTTGGGCGCTTTAGATGTATTCCTTAGTTTTTCTTAGCACTGCAGCACATGTTATTCCTGCAATCCCTACAATGTTCCTCTATTGCAGTAGTTACGCACGTCCTTCTATTATTTACTGTGGGTCATTTCAAGAGTTGTAGCTGTGTTCAGCTTCAGATTAAAAACATTTACAATTTTTTATTTATTTTTTTTAAATGGTATCATACTTTTAAGTACAACAAGGTTGATTACAGCTTCAATCCTCAGATATTCAAATATATCAGTAAGAAAACAAAGAAAAACAATTCAGTTTTGTTAAATCTAAAGTGTCATGATGTTTAGACTTTGGCCTGAGTTGATTTGATTTGTTTGCTGTGGCTCAGTTGTTCATTTAAAGCTTTGGTTAAAATGTTAAACAATAGAAATGAAATAAACAGCGAAGGATAAAATCACATTTCAACACACAAATCATTCATAATTGTTGAATTAGAACAAATAAAAGGACTTCCCTTCACTACTGCCGACCAGGAATAAACACTAGTCCTCCTTCTTTGTCACGTGTTTAGTTTTATGATGCAAACTGTTGATCCAGGTTCAAATCTGCAGCTACTTCCTGCTCTGAAAATTTGTTCTTTCTGCTGTGAAGTGAAGCAGTTCCTCCGTGCAGCTACAAACAATGTAAGTAGGCTCTGAACCGTTTGTATTCACTGTAGATTATTTACCTTGATGATGGTGGTCATTTCATTCAAGATCAGGAAATCATGATCAAATCAGAGTTTTTAACATTGGCTCCTTTAAACGTTCAACGTTAAAGTGGAAAATCTTCTTCCAGGACTCTTGGTTGTTCAGCACTAGATATAAATTGTCAGGATAATAAGAGCAATGTGTGTGTAACTGTAACACGTCTGTGGCGTCTATGACATGAATGATGTGGATTTTATTGTGATTTGTTTTGTCGTCTGCTCCTCTTCCTGGAACAAGTCAGAGTCTGATAACTCCTCCCTCTTCCTGGAGCAGCTCCACTCATATTTCCTCATGTCTCTTGTTCCCTCCCCTTTAGATCTCTACATTGAAGATGGGTGTAAGCAGCATGTGGTGAAGTGTGAGAGCTGACAGGCTCCATTCACTGTCAATCACATGTTGTTCATGATCAGAGCTCAGACTAGTTTCACTTCTAGCAAACAGAAACTCACACAGTCGTCGACACTGAGAGGTGAAATGGAGCAGAAAGGAGTTCAGCTGGACAGAGAAACCTTCTCTTGTTCCATCTGTCTGGATCTACTGAAGGATCCTGTATCTATTCACTGTGGACACAGCTACTGCATGAACTGCATTAAAAGCCACTGGGATGAAGAAGACCAGAAGGGAATCTACAGCTGCCCTCAGTGCAGGAAGACTTTCATACCGAGGCCTGTCCTGGAGAAAAACACCATGTTAGCAGAGTTAGTGGAGCAGCTGAAGAAGACTGGACTCCAAGCTGCTCCAGCTGATCACTGCTATGCTGGACCTGAAGATGTGGCCTGTGATGTCTGCACTGGGAGGAAGCTGAAAGCCTTCAAGTCCTGTCTGGTCTGTTTAGCCTCTTACTGTGAGAAACACCTCCAACCTCACTATGATGCAGCTCCATTAAAGAAACACAAGCTGGTGGAGCCCTCCAAGAAGCTCCAGGAGAACATCTGCTCTCGTCATGATAAGATGATGGAGATTTTCTGTCGTACTGATCAGCAGAGTATTGTTTATCTCTGCTCTGTGGATGAACATAAAGGCCACGACACAGTCTCAGCTGCAGCAGAAAGGACTGAGAAGCAGAAGGAGGTGGAGGTGATGCTAGAAAACATCCAGCAGACGATCCAGGAGAGACGCAAAGACGTGTGGAGCTGCTTAGACAGGAGCTGAAGGCCATGGCTCACTCTGCTGATAAAACAGTGGAGGACAGTCGGGAGATCTTCACTGAGATGATCCGTCTCCTCCAGAAAAGAAGCTCTGATGTGGAGCAGCTGGTCAGATCCCAGCAGGAAACTGAAGAGAGTCGAGTCAAAGATGTTGAGGAGAAGCTGGAGCAGCAGATCACTGAGCTGGAGAGGAAAGGCTCCGAGCTGAAGCAGCTCTTAAACACAGAGGATCACAACCAGTTTCTACACAACTACCCCTCACTGCCACCAACCCAGTGAGTCTACACACTCATCCAGCATCAAGATTCGTCCTTGAGGAACTTTGATGGCGTGAAGCAGCTGTGACAGAGACCAGAGAGAAACTACAGGACATTCTGAGAGAGACATGGACAAACATCTCAGTGACAGTGACTGAAGTGGATGTTTTACTGCCACAACCAGAGCCAAAGACCAGAGATGAATTCTGGAAATACTCATGTGAAATCACACTGGATCCAAACACAGCAAACAAATATCTGTTATTATCTGAGGGGAACAGAAAAGTAACAGTAATGAAACAACCTCGGTCTTATTCTCATCATCCAGACAGATTCACTTATTCTGATCAGGTCCTGAGTAGAGAGAGTCTGACTGGACGTTGTTACTGGGAGGTGGAGTGGAGAGGAAGAGGAGTTTATGTAGCAGGTCGCATACAAGAATATCAGCAGAGCAGGGGAGTCACATGAATGTAGATTTGGATTCAATGACAAATCTTGGTCATTATTTTGTGAAACAAACAGATACACATTTCACCACAACAAAGTCCAAACTCCCGTCTCAGGTCCTGGTTCCTCCAGAGTAGGAGTGTACCTGGATCACAGAGCAGGTCTTCTGTCTTTCTACAGCGTCTCTGAAACCATGACTCTCCTCCACAGAGTCCAGACCACATTCACTCAGCCTCTCTATGCTGGACTTGGACTCTGGTTATTTGATTCTCGATTCTGGTTATTTTATGATGTTGGATCCACTGCTGAGTTGATGAAAGTGAAATAGACAGAAATCTCTTCAGGGACAGTTGGTTAAAATGTGTCTTCTAGTCTCCAGGTGATTTGGTCTCCATGGTTGTAGCTGAGAGCTCATTGTTGTGTCATGTCTTCACTGCTCAGAGATCAGCTGTCAGTCACACTTTGTGGGCGGTACTTTGTCGTCTCCTGGTTTGTTGTTTGCTTGATGTTGGACTTTGTTTGGGTGGCGCTCCTTCCTGTGTCTGTTTAGCCACGGAGGCTCTCACTGCTCACCATGACTTTGATTCACATAAACTGACATTTGTCCACATGAGAATCTGAACTTGTCTGTGCTCTGAACGTCTCATCAACATTTGTGTTGATGTGTTTGTATGTTGTTGTTCCTCTTCCGCTGCATTGGCCTCAACAGAGAAAACCAGCAGACCTTCCTTTATCACAGAGATTTAGTTTCTGACTTTGGAAGAAAGAAATCTACAAATTACATTTCCACTGAGTGGTTTGGAGACCACATGTGTTGTTGTTGTTGTTGTTGTTGTTGGTTGTTGAAATGGATGAAGAGACGAGCTCATGTCAACTGTAGTGATCAATCATCATCAATCAGGACATCAGTCATTATCTGATTGTACATAGCTGATATTCTGAGTCCAACTAACTGATTGTGTGGATGAAGTGAATCTGTGCATGAAATGACTGACAAGAGTCATTGATCAGACTTTACTGATTTAATGGGAGAACAAACTGAAGCTTCACATGATGAATAAAGCTGCTGTTTGTCACACATGAACAAAATGACCGTCTCCTGTCTTTATTCCAGGATCTCAGCATTTTGCATTTGGTTCTTTTTTGTTGCATATTTGTTTTTTCTTTTTCTTTTGGAATCAAATAGTCCTTAAGTTGACAGCCTTGTGTTTTCTGTTCAACTTTCTGCCACATCTCTGTCTGTCTGTGTTCTCTGAGCCCTGTTACATGGAGGAAGATGAAGCTCTTGATGAGACAATCCAGCAGAAGAGTCTGACACAGGCCTTGTAGTGTTCAAAGTTTAACGTTACATTTTCTAGTCCTTTTAAATTGTGGTAATATTATATTTGCATACAACAATGTTGGAACATTGTTCAGAATAAACCAGGTAATAATTTTACAGGTAATAAGATTTTGTTGTGAACCCAAATGTAGGAGCCATTTAATCTCACATCCAGTGTTTATTTTATGTTAATAAGTGATATAAGTATTTATGTTTTCACTATTTAGTTGAATGGTATTTGTAGTGGTGGCCCCTAGATGGCGATAACATTTCTACCTGCACAGGAAATAAGAGGTCAGAGGTCACAGGTGAGGGGGGGTGGAGTTAAATGCCACAGGTGTGCATTGATTGAGGGAGAAGACACATGGATGATGTTAGCAATCGACTGTTAGCTTTAATCTGATAGCATTCGTGAATAAGCATCCGTGTTAGCATCCATATTAACATTGATCCGTGTTAGCATCCGCCTGTTATCATCTGGATTGGAATCCGCCTGTTAGCATCCGTGTTAGCATTCAACTGATTTGTTTGTTTATTAATTTATTCGTTAGCATTCGTCTGTTAGTCTTCATCTGATAGAATTCTTCTGTTAGCATCCGTGTTAGCATTCATCTGATAGCATTCGTGTATTGGCGCCCATGTTAGCATCCGTATTAGCACTGATTTGTGATAGTATCCGTATTAGCATGGACTCATGTTAGCATCCATATTGGCATTCATCTGTTAGCATCCGTATTAGCATTCGTCTGTTAGCATCTGGGTTGGAATCCACCTGTTAGCATACGTGTTAGCATTCAACTGATTTGTATGTTCATTAATTCATCTGTTAGCATTCGTCTGTTAGCCTTCATCTGATAGCATTCGTGTATTAGCGCCCATGTTAGCATCCGTATTAGCATCGATCCGTGTTAGCATCCATATTGGCAGTCATCTGTTAGCATCCGTATTAGCATTCGTCTTGTTAGCATCTGGGTTGGAATCCGCCTGTTAGCTTCTGTGTTAGCATTCAAATGATTTGTATGTTCATTAATTCATCTGTTAGCATTGATAGCATTCTTGTGTTAGCAACCGTGTTAGCAGTTGTCTGTTAGCATTCATCTGTTTAGCATCCAGTGATAGCAACTGATCTGTTAGCATTCATCTCTGAGCATTAGTCTGTTAGCATCCGTCTTAGCATTTAACTGATTTGTATGTTCAGTCATTCATCTGATAGCATTGGTCTGTTAGCCTTCATCTGATGGCATTCATCTGTTAGCATTCGACTGTTAGCTTTAATCTGATAGCATTCGTGAATAAGCATCTGCGTTAGCATTCGTGTATTAGTGTCCGTGTTAGCATCCATATTAACATAGATCCGTGTTAGCATCCGCCTGTTAGCATTCGTCTGTTAGCATCTGGATTGGAATCCGCCTGTTAGCATCCGTGTTAGCATTCAACTGATTTGTATGTTTATTAATTCATTTGTTAGCATTCGTTTGTTAGTCTTCATCTGATAGAATTCTTCTGTTAGCATCCGTGTTAGCATTCGTCTGTGACAGTCTGTGTTGTATTCGTCTTTCAGCATTGCACTGTTAGCCTTCATATGATAGCATTCGTGTATTAGCGTTCGTATTAGCATTGATTTGTGTAAGCATCCGTATTAGCATGGATCCATGTTAGCATTGGCCCTATGGCATTCATTCTGTTAGCATCCGTATCAGCATTCGTCTGTTAGCACCTGGGTTGGAATCCGCCTGTTAGCATACGTGTTAGCATTCAACTGATTTGTATGTTCATTAATTCATGTGTTTAGCATTGATAGCATTCTTGTGTTAGCAACCGTGTTAGCAGTTGTCTGTTAGCATTCATCTGATTTGTATGTTAGCATCCGTGTAAGCATGCATCTGTTACCATGGCGCGTTAGCATATTAACTGATTTATATTCGATACTCTGTTAGCATCTGCCTGTTAGCATACCATATGTCAGCATTCTTGTGTTAGCATTCATATGATTTATATGTTAGCATCAGTGTGTTAGCATTCTTCCGTTAGAATTAGTCTGTTAACATTCATATGATTTATATGTTAGCATCTGTTTAGCATCTGTATGTTAGCATTCATCTGATTTGTATGTTGGCATGTTAGCAACCGTGTTAGCATCCGTCTGTTAGCATCCGTGTTAGCATTCGTATGTTAGCATTCATCTCATTTAACGTTAGTTTCTGTGTGTTAGCATTCATCTTTAGCATTCGTATGAGTTGTATGCTAGCATGCGTCTGTCAGCATCCGGGTTAGCATCTGCCTCTTAGCATCCATGTTAGCATCCGTAGGTTAACCTTCATCTGTTAGCATTCATCTGTTAGCATCCATATGCTAGCGTCCATCTACTAGCATTAATCTGATTTGTATGTTAACACTACAATGTAAATTCAATGATTTATGGCTCCAGAAGGAAGAATTTAAAGCACGTTTAAAGCCGGTGGATGGGAAAAACACTGTGTTCCAAATTATTATGCAAATTGTATTTAAGTGTCATAACGATTACATGTTTTGTTTTTCAATCAAACTCATGGATGGTATTGTGTCGCATGGCTCTTTGGATCACTGAGATCAATCTCAGACACCTGTGATAATTAGTTTGCTGGATGAGTCAGTTAATCCAATCATAAAATTACTTAAAATTAATTACAAAGTATCTTAAATTAAAATAATGCAGGAAAATTCAAGTACTTCAATAAAAAATAAAATCAATAAAATAACAAAAAATAAATTAAGCACATGTAACATTATTTCCAAACCTTTGTACTTTCCACCAGGCTCTGCGTGTCTTTGAAAGCTGAAATGTCCGTTTGTTTTGGTGGACACAGAAGACACTGCATGATGTAGCTGCTGCACTTTTTGTAACACAGACATGCTTCCAACATGAGGCCAAGGATGTTCCTCCTCGTCTGTGTCTGCATTGCCAACAGTTGATTTTGACATTTTTTTTTTCCGTTTCTCTGTTTCGTTTGCGAACACTGTGAACTGTAAAACTAACCCGTGACCCGTCCCACCGCTGAGGTTGAGCATGGTCACGTGACGAGACTGCACGGCTACGTTTGATTGGTGAAACACAGTCACGTGGTAGAGCCTTTGGCGGAAGTCTCGCTCTCTGTCAAAATAAAACGTTAAAATGAGGCGTACGCGGGGGAACAGTAACGAGTCATTGTAGCCTCATGTAGCGGAGTAAGAGTAGTTTCTTCTTCACAAATCTACTCGAGTAAAAGTAAAAGTTATAGTGATTTAAAACTACTCCTAGAAGTACAATGTTTTTCACAAACATACTCAAGTAAATGTAACGGAGTAAATGTAACTCGTTACTACCCATCTCTGTGGTTTACTCCAGTGTTTCCCACTGCCCTGCATGTTTTCCATGTTTCCCTCCTCCAACACACTGATTGAAATGAACGGCTCCTTATCAGGCCACTGCAGAGCTTGATGACGAGCTGATCATCTGAATCAGGTGTGTTGGAGGAGGGAAACATCAAAAACATGCAGGGCAGTGGGCCCCGAGGGACCGGGATGAGAAACACTGGTTTACTCTTCCTCAAAGCCCATGTGAAGGCAAAATAAAAAAAGTTTAAAAGCTCAGAATGAAGGCACACAGGTATGAGTTCAGAATACTCTAAAGGAGGACACTAAAAAATGAACTATGCCCTAGCTCTGCCCAGCTGAGACTGATGACAGACTTTGAGAAATTTGAGCCGTCGAGTCACTTGTGAAGCTCCTCACCGTGAGTTGTGTGACCCGGCAGGTCGACAGTTTCCTGGATGCTTCCTTACAGAGCTCATCCAACTTCAACACCTGCTCCAGGGCCTTCTCTGCCTCACTGTACTGCTGTGATTAACACACAGATGACACCAGCTGCAAAATGTTAACACACATGACATCACGATAGAGAATAAATAAATGAATCCACTTGCTCTCACAGAATCTGACGTTATTGTTCAGTCACAGGTAATATGTTGAATCCAAACCACGTGGTGTAGTTTTAACTCAAAGACGTTTTGCTGTTCGTGTGCTCAGATCTCTTAAATCAAGTTAAATAAATACCAGGAGGTTGTGGGTGGTTTCTGCATAAGACAATCAGACAAAGCACCACCAAAGGCAGAATTTTATTTCATTTTTCTACCACATTCAGCCCTTTTAGATGGTTTCAATCGTAGCTTTTCCACACACAACGTCTTGGCTGGGACAGCTAGCGATGGGAAGTAGTCAGTAACCTGCCTGATTTCACATGGACACAGTCAGAAAACAGACTCGATACCAACACGAAGCGATGGCTGTGTTAATGGCACTGTCATTTCTAGAGGAGGCTGACACCTGAGTTAGAAGGTTCATCTTCTTCTCAAAGTAAGGTGTGCTCATACAGGACAAGCATGTTTGGAGCAGGTTAGTCAAACTCTGCTGTGTCCAGCTCTCTCTGCTACAAAGTAAAAGCACCAAGAATCCTTAAATTAGAGGTCTGTGTGTTATTCCAAGTCAAGTGTTGTGTTCTTCATTCATGCTGTTAACTGGTGCACTGGTAAACAAGAGATGATAAATGATGGTAGATCATAGACGAGTCTGTTGAGGATCATTTGAAGTTACCACGGCCCAACATTCTGCTCCGAAGGACTTTTCTAACGTTTCTTCCTCCACATCAGGTGAATCAGAGTTTACAGTACATCTAACTCTGCAGTGGACCTGAGGAAAGGATGCAACATGTTGACAACAAGACTCTCTGCTGCTTTGATGTATTTAAAATACATGGTGCCCACATATTTTATATCTAAGTATTTTTCACTGAAGTGATTCTGAGCGAGTATCTTGAGTCCAGTAGTGATAGTACATCTCAGAGTCCTTCAGCATCTTCAGACTTGTGTGTGTGTGTGTGTTGCAGTGAAATCTGTCTCATGTTACTCCATGGTTGCTCTAATAAACCACTAATTGTGATGAACGCAGTATTTCCTCACCCAGTCAGCTCAGCACGTCCGTCCAAACATGGACAACTCACCCCTGATTCCCTCCTCCCACACCCACAACCTTGGATTCATCCTTGACACTGGCCTCACCCTCGAATCAAACAGGTCACTACAACAGCCTTCCTCCCCCTCAGAAAACATCCCCGTCTCCGTCCATCTCTCTCCTCCACCGCAGCTCAAACACTCATCCACTCTTTCATGGCCTCCAGACCGGACTACTCCACGTGTTGTGCGTTCAGAGATGGTGTTGTGCGTTCCTTGGTTCTAACAGTTTACCATGTTGGCCCCTAGGAATACACAACATCTTTCATTGCATTGATGACGCTTTGAGCACTTATGGAACTCACTTTCACTGCCTTTCTGTTTGCTGCCTCATATTTAGTTTAAATATGGAGAGCCTTGTGTGGAGCATCGCTTCAAGACTTGAACCCAGTCGACCATGTTGGCCCCTTGGAATATGGACTGTTCATTCACTAGTACTGGACTGAAATAATGCAGCTCACATGCATCGCCTTCATCTATGTTTTTGGCATTTTATTTTTTTTTTTAATAACAAGTGTTCGTACATGTTGCAGGTCAGAAGTGTTTTTGCTCCACACTCTTTGATAACAAGTGTTGTCCTTGTAAAGGGAACATGTTTTGGTTTCACATAGGAAGCTGGTTTAAGGTCAGACAGTACTTTGTTCTAATGACTGAATTGTGTTTATTTTGTGCGTGTTTGTACATGTGTACGTACCTACATGATACTGACAAGTGGATTTTTCATTGTATTTTCTACTTTTATAGAACTAGTTTTTATTCTTCAACAAAATACAGTTTTTCTTGTTGCTGAAAGTAGAGATGGGACGTTCCACACTGAGGCTCTGGAGCCTGTTTCACTCTATTGAAGCAGATTGGTTGGAAACGCTGTGTCGAGGCTTGTGTCACATCTCTGTGATCACGTGACCGATGACGTTTGAAGATTCGTACGTCACAAAGAAACACCGGAAACTTTGGAGCCCCTTCATTCATTAAAAGGAGACGCAAAATGCTCAGTGTTCCCTCTCTGCTTCAAGTGTTATGAGAGAAATAGTGGAGGATTATACCATTGAGGAGATCTTGTTCATAAATAACAAGTGTTGCACAACCACAAACATACATCCCACAAGCACAATTCTCTCATGCACATATTCACTTTATTTCCACACTGCCATAAGGAAGTCCTTCAGAATCATTCATAAAAATAAAAGTATCTCTACAGTGTTTAATTTGAGTCTTTTTACACCATGTGTTACATTAAAACCACTTTCTCTTAATAACAACCAGGAAATGTATATCATCCAAATCCAGAGATGTCCTTATTATCATCACGATTGAAAGTTGTTTCCAGTGAAACTTCCAGTCATGTCTCCAAAACACTGATGTTGAAAAACTTGTCATCTCACTTCACAGCAAAAATAATTCATATTTAAATCAAGTTTCTTGTAACAAGTCACATTTCAAACTGTTGACACAGCTGCTTAAGAGCGACTTGACTGATGTGTGGATGGTTTGGAAGTTGGTGGCTGCTATAAACGCAGCTGGCCACTAGATGTCACTGGAAGCTTCAAATCTATTTTGGGTAGAATCAGGAAGAAGCACCAGAAGCTTCATGAGGCTTCATCCACCCATCTCTAGTTGAAAACAATGTTGTTCTCCATGGCCTCATTTATTTAGAGAACTTCATGTTAGTGATTGTGGTCGTTGGTTAGGCTGCATTCATTTATTTTAGTGGATTCATGTACAGAAATAGTTTAATATTATGTAGGATGGACACACAAAGTATGCAGGAGTTTTATATCTTAACAGTGTGAGACGCACTTTAACAATTTAAGCTGATGTAACAAAATACTGCAAATACTTTATATCAAAAACACATGTTAAACTAAATAAATAACTAAATAAATAAAATAGTCATGTTGATTTGCATAGGGTAACTGAACATACTATACATGAAGAAGTCATGTTGGTTTAACATTGGTTAGTTTCATGAACATTAATGAAGGAAACAGTTTAAATCTATTTTATGTTATTTGGAAAAATAAGAAGTGAGTAAACTAAACACAAATTATTCATGGTCAACATAACTTTAATATGTGCAACTGATGTACATATTTTTCTTCTTGTAAATTGAACAGAGTTTTTTTCAGTGTGGGTTTATTGTACCTCAGGCTTCACTCTGGATGATGTTCCTCAACGTGTTATAAACCTTGAGTTTGGTTCTCACACACTAACCACATATGAATCCCACACATTCAAGTGTCAGTGTTCATAATCGGATCATTGTCTTGTCCTCAGTCGTCCTCTTTGATCACTGCCTTTCTTCTTCTCTTTCTCTTTCCTTTCATAAATCTTTTTTTAATGTCCATGCATCAGTTGCACATTCATCTCCTGCTCAGAAGGCAGTGAGGTTCTGTCAGGGAGATAGTTATGGCTGTCATGGTTTCTTGTCATGAACCTTTCTGCTCCAGGATGTGTTTAAAGCAGCACTTGTCACCGTAGACACAGCGTGTGGTCCTCCAGTAAACACACTCCTCTCCATTTATAGACACCTCCCATCTGGACACAGTCCAACAAGAAGCTCCTGCATGGCTTCCCCACACGGACAGGAAAATTACAGCAGTGCATACGGGCAAATTTAATAGAAATGTTTCATTTCTGAAGCTTAAAATGTTATTTCATATGCTACCTTTGCTATAAAAGAGCTAAATAACCCTGTTATGTGTAGGTACAGTAGTTGAACAGAAATGATTGTAGACAGTATAGTAGCACATTGTCCATTTTAAGACAAACTGGACAAACTTCATGGAAACTTCAGATGAGACACAGGTTGTGTTGTGTTCATCTCTGTGTTTGTTGTTCACTGTGCTGTTACAGCACAGACACATCCTCCTCAGCTTCACCTCTTATTCTGAATTGGGTAAACATACGTTTAAAATACTTACAGCAATAAAACCACAACAATAAGGCAGTTTAATAAGAACAGAATTAACATGGTTACCTCCATCCACCAGTCAAGTTACACATCATACATGTAGCGCAGACTTTGAGGGAATTTAATAAAAAGTTAAAAGACTCACCCTGAAGCAGTTAACTGGATAGCTGTGTACACTACATCATCTCACTCCTTCTCTGTCTTCTTCTTCTGTTTGTTGTGTTGAGCTAGCGTGATGTTGGAGTAGAGAGGATCTTCTTGTTTCTTAGAGACACTTACGGTGGCGTAACAAACTTCATCCTGCTGCTCTGCTGATATTCTCTGTGTTGTAGCTGCAGCGTTGTCATTTTCTGGACCCACACTTGACTAAAGGGCAAATATTTCATAAGTAAGAGAACTTTAACTAGTTAGAAAATGGACAATAACTGCAACACACAAGATAACAGTATAGTGTAAAAGATGAACGACTAAAGATGGACATCTGCCTCAGCCACCCAACCTTTATAAACAAAAAACTTGTTGATTTATCCTGTTAATGTCCCTCTCTCATTTATGACAGAGAATAAGTGACTGATGTGAATACATGGCTCTAGGTTCATCAAATGAAAACCAATCAGGATGAAAAAAGAGTGGGGGGCATTAACACAAGTTTCCAAATGTTCTCGTTTGTTTTCAGACTAAAGTTGAACTCTTTGTCCTTACCTCTGCTTTGTTGTTTGATCTTTGTCTGGACCCTGAGGTTTGTTTCCAGGATCTCTTTCTTCTGCAGAGAAGCAGAATGAACAAACAGAAGGATCCTAAGAAATCACTAAACAACTGAGTTTGAGATGCATTATTGATGAACCAATGAAAATGAACTGCTCACCTAATCAGCAGGAAGACAGACAGGAAAATGATGACCAGGAAAAAAACTGTTAATGACCCAGCTACTGCTGATTTCACTGAACCTGCGTTAAAATGGAAACACAGCAAAGTAATTTCTGATCATTTCAGGAGTGTCTACTACCACCTCCCTGTGTCTGTGTGGGTTTTCTCCAGATACTCCGGTTTCCTCCCACCTCCAAAGACATGCTCGTTAGGCTGATTGGTGACTCTAAATTGACCGTAGGTGTCAGTGTGAATGGTTGTTTGTCTCTGTGTTAGCCCTGTGATAGACTGGAGACCTGTCCAGCGTGGACCCCCCCTCTCGCCCAATGACAGATGAGATGAAATAGTTAAAATATATAACCAGTTATTGATACTCATCCCATAGGGGAATATCGAGCCATTAGCACACATCTGTTATTGGTCATTTCAAACTGGTATGTTTTCCAAACCAAGTGAAAGTTGCTAAGGTCATTCCGCTACACAAACCTGGGAGAAAACACAACTTTACAAACCACAGACGTGTCTTAATACTACAGCAACTCTCAAAAAAAGAATGGATACATTTTTGAAAGAAAAAAAAATATTTTCTGAAAGTCAGTATGGGTTTAGTATCAACATTACAGGCAACAATGGAATGAAAAATAAAGAAAAAAGGAACACGGATAGGATTATTCATCAATTTCAAAAATGTGTTTGATACAGTTAACCATAACATACTGTTCAATATGAGATAAGGGGACTGTTTTCAGAGTTATATGAACGGGCGACAACAGTTCGTAAATTTGGGTAATCACTGCTCTATTTGGACATTGCTTGTGGTGTCCTCCAGGGGTCAGTATTGGGCCCCAACTTGTTTATCCTTTACATTTATGATAAGTGGAAACATTATAAATGGGGAAATGAAAAAAGAAAAACAAATGGTTTGACTGGAATAAATTAATGTTATTTGGCAAAAACACAGTAAACACAAAGGTGTGAATAGAAATCGATGGGGTTGAGCGAGAGAAGAGAGACCTGCAAGTTGTATTTCTAGACCTGGCTAAAGCATTTGGTTCAGTACCTCACTGATTGTTATGAGAAGCTTTTCATTTTTTTAGAGTTCCAGCCAGTATCAAAGGTCTAGTCAAAGCATATTTTGCAGATATACAGCTCTGCTTCACCACAGCAGAGAATACTACAGCATGAGAGCAGCTGGACGTAGGCATCATGGCAGGGTGTACAGTCTCTCCACTAGCCTTTACAATGGCAATGGAGGTGATTAATAGGGCCTCGAAATGGGTGGTAGGTGGAGAAAAGCTGCATGGAGGGGCTTCATCTCCCGCAATTAGGGCCTATATGGATGACATGACGACTGTGACGTCAGCTGCTCCATGTACTAGCAGACTGCTGGATAAGATAAACAGCAACTTGCAGTGGGCTAGGATGAAAGTGAAGCCGAATAAGTCTCAGAGTATCTCAGTTATTAAAGCAAAGATAGTAAATAAGAGGACTGTTGGGATTTTTCAGTGGACAGATGAGACCAAGTAGAATAGTTTGGTTTAAATGTTTTGGGCATCGTCATGTTTGGAGATGAACCAACTCTGCATTCCAGCACCAGAACCTCATCCCTCCATGACACATGGGGGCGCTAATGTCCTGGTCTGGACCTGTTCTGCTGCATCTTCTCTTCTTCTAATTTCAGGACACAAACTTCCGCTGATGATTTAAGTCATTTTTATTGAAAAATGTAGAAAATTATGAAGTTGTGAAGTTGCATGTCTTCAGGGACATTAGACAAAACTTCAAAGCAAAGTAAACTCACAGACTGAAGGAGAGCGGTAATCCTCATGTCCACTGAAAGCACAGGAGACGGTGTCTCCAGGAGAAAAGTTGTCAGTCAAAGTAGAAGTTTGCTGTGTCCTGATTCTCTGTTGGTTCTTGAACCAGACGTAAAGACGACCAGCTGGACTGCAGCTGCTGAGACACTTGAGCTCTGCCTCAGTTTGAGACTGATGGACTGATATTATTCTGGTCACCTGCACCGCAGAGCTGCACATGACAACACAACAGTAATGTCACATCTGTTTAAATACACAATGCACAGATACATCCACCTACACAGTTAGAGTTCATCAGTACCTGTGACAGTCAGAGTTGTTCCAGTAAAACACTTCTCCATTCAAACCGTTGTGTCTTGAATTTGTAAGTGATACTCAGATGAATCACTCTCTGTCAGGTTAGTGATTCACAGAGTGGATCTTCCTGTCTCTGGTTCAAGGACCTGAACACGACCTGAATACTGGGAGTCTTTACTCAGGTCCTCAGGCTGTGAGGGATTCATCCACTGACGACTACGATCAGGACTGAACCAGAACTTTGACTCAGCATCATAATAATAATAATGACTGTATGTGGAGGAAATGTCCACTGATGAACCTTTGATGGCACAGATGCTTCTGTCAGTGTAAGTTGTGAAGGAGGATATTTTCCTCTCCTTCACCCGGATCTTTATAAACGTTGGAAAGGGTAGTTCACCTACGCACAAATCACACGACAATCTCTCATGTTTTGGATATTGATTTGGTACACAGAGATAGATATTGATTTCAGCGTGAGGCTTTGGTCAGTTCACCTTAGGGTAAAAAGAACCAAAAGCCCCACTTCAGGGATCGTACAGTGACCTTATTTACCTAGACTCCGCCCATAAGACAATGGGGAGGAGTACTGCCTCTCATGTGATCAGTGAGTTTCTATGTGTAGCCAATTAGCTTCATCTGGTCTCCAGCAAGTGAGATATCAGGGTGTGATGTGTCCTAGTCTGTGAGCAAGCTGTAGCAAAGCAATAGACAACGATTGTTATGGTGAGATAGCGTAAATAACTTGAAGTAACTTCCTGATTCTTCCCAAGGTGATACACAGGCTGAAGGCCTTATTAACCCCTTTAAAACCCAACAACGATAAGATTTTTTTTCAGTACCTGCATTGCTCAATAAATTCATTTATTTATTCTGTGAAAATAAAACCACACATAAATGTAAAAACAATGAGAATATAAAATGTATCCCTATTAATGACCTTTTACTTTTAACCTGTGATATCAGCCAGTGCAGTGGAGTTTGTTTGTAAATAGACTGAGAGCAGAACTGAACCACCCCAACCAAAGTCTGCACAACAACAAAGTCTGATTGATTACAGTCTCCTTTGATGAGGACAGGCTCGGGGTGCACCCTCGTTCTCCTAAAGTCCACCACCATCTCCTCGGTCTTGGTGGTGTTGAGGAGCAGGTGGTTGGAGTCGCACCATGTCACAAAGTCCTCGATCAGTTCTCTGTACTCCTCCTGTTCAACCTTGATACAACTGATGATAGCCGTGTCGTCTGCAAACGTTTGTACATGGCAGAGCTCTGAGATGTACCTAAAGTCTGATGTGTACAGGGTGAACAGGACCGGAGAAAGCACAGATTGTTGTGGTGCTGCTGTGCTGCCGACCATAGTGTCAGATCTGCAGTCCCCCAGTCGCACATACTGAGGTCTGTCTGTCAGGTAGTCTGTGATCCAAGTCACCAGGTGTGATTCCACTCCCATCTCTGTCAGTTTGTCCTTGAGGACCAGAGGCTGGATGGTGTTGAAGGCACTGAAGGAAATCCAAAAATGGAATCTTCACAGCACCAATTCCTCTGTCCAGGTGAGAGAGGGACCGGTGAGTTTTTCTTGAAAGTTTTAGTCACTGAAATTTATTTTAAATAAATAGAAAAGTTCACATTTAATGCACAAACTAAAACATACAAATAAGACTCTTGAAGAATTCAAAGAGTTGACAGACTGACACCGTCGTCTTATAACAACAGAATGGCTGGATTTACGACTTTATCATAAATCGTTCTCGGCAATAAAATGGAATCAATAATTAACAGTGCGATCAAAAACAAGTCCTGATCAGTGTCAATCATTAATTTGTGTTTACCTCAGACAATCACAAATGTATTTATTTGCACACAGTGTCCACTTCATTAGGTACACCAGAACCATTTTTTTTTCCATTCATGAAACACCTCTGCATTAAACCAGATTGGTGTGTCTTTATTAACAGGTTATGTACCTCAGTCTTTAAAGATTGCTGTTATTGAAAATGAACTGAAGACCAATATCGGACCTTCCTTTTGTGACCATTTAAGCAGTAAATGGTTTGAAGAGTTTCAGGTTTTAGAGTTGACCATGGAACACAAACAGCTCCAGTTAAATGTACTAACAAATCTCCTCATGGCTTTAGACAATGGACTTGTCTCTGTCCTCGTCCTGTTAGATGCTGCATTTGACTCTGTTGATCACGATGTTTTACTACAGAGACTTGACCTTGGCAGGGTGGTTTGGCTCAGCCTTAGAGATGGGCAAAGCGCTCGGTCACTCGGGAGGAGCTCAGAGTAGAACCGCTGCTCCTCCACGTCGAGAGAAGTCAGTTGAGGTGGTTTGGGCATCTGGTAAGGATGCCTCCCAGACGCCTCCCATTAGAGGGTTCTGGGCAGGTCCCCCCTGGAAGGAGGCCCAGGACATGATAGAAGGATTATATCTCCTGTCTGACCTGGGAGTTCCTCCAGAGGTTCATTTAAGGTTCGCAGATTTAGAGTTATGAAGGTAGGTTGGGTTCAGGTTCAAAGTTTAGCAACGGCTGCTTTATACTATGATAACAAGTAATAAAACTGGTTTAATGATCCAGATTGGTTACATTACTTTATTATTCGACCACCAAAACAAGATAAACTGTCTTTAGAAGAAAATGAAATGCAACCTATGGTTTTAGTTCCATAGTTACAGCCTCATATGGTGGATTCTAAAAATACCCTTTATTTACCCCCAAACAATCAAAAAGGATGTTGAGCAAAAAAAGAGAAAAGAATAATGGATGATGTACAGTTCAATTCAATGGTTTACGAAACCACAACTGCATTATGCGAAAACACATTTATTTTGTTTATTTTTTATTTTTGTGTATTTTGTGAGCCTGGGCCTGAGAAAGACCCCAAAGTGTTTCATATCTGTTGCGGTCCAGGCCAGGTAAGCATGAAGCCCAAGAGAGACGGGGGAGCTGGATTTAAATGATGGGGCGTTGGAAAAGGAGAAGAACTGAGTGAAAACTGGACGTCCAACCTGAGGCATCTGGTATTAACTCCAACCTGCACTAAAAACTTTAATTTAAAGTGTCATGATGTTCAGACTTTGGCCTAAATTGATTTGATTTGTTTGCTGTGGCTCAGTTGTTCATTTCAAGCTTTGATTAAAATGTTAAACAATAGAAATGAAATAAACAGTGAAGGATAAAATCACATTTCAACACACAAATCATTCATAATTGTTGAATTAGAACAAAATAAAAGACTTCCCTTCACTACTGCCGACCAGGAAATAAACACAGTCCCTCCTTCTTTGTCACGTGTTTAGTTTATGATGCAACTGTTGATCCAGGTTCAAATCTGCAGCTACTTTCCTGCTCTGAAACATTTTTCTTTTCCTGCTATGAAGTGAAGCAGTTCCTCCGTGCAGCTACAAACAAGTAAGTAGGCTCTGACCGTTTGTATTCACTCAGTGCGTTTACATGCACATGAAAAAAAACGAATTATTGTCTTAAGAGGAGAACTTAAGTGCATGTAAACACATTACTCCGATTAAAATCGGAGTTCTTATTATCCCATTGAGACACCCAGATAATACGATTGGAATTCGATTTTCTCTGGCATGTATACAGTGAATTGCATTTTTCAATTGGATAATATTATTATGTAACGTAATAGCTCAACTGGAAATCGGGCCGTATTAACGTGGTATTAACCTGCTGAAAAGACACGTATCGCCACCTAGTGTGGACGAAAGAGAAACAGTTATTCGATTTTCTTGCGCTGCATGTAAACTGGGACAAGGACTGTAGTAAGAAAGTCGAATGTTGGGCATAGCTGGATTAAGTTCTGCATGTAAATGCACTGACTGTAGATTATTTACCTGACTGATGGTAGGTCATTCATTCAGATCAGGAAATCAGATCAAATCAAGAGTTTTAACATTGGCTCCTTTAAACGTTCAAAGGTTAACGTGGAAAATCTCTTCCAGGACTCTTGGTTGTTCAGCACTAGTTAATAAATGTCAGGATAATAAGAGCAACGTGTGTGTAACTGTAACACGTCTGTGGCGTCTATGACCATGAATGATGTGGATTTTATTGTGATTTGTTTTGTCGTCTGCTCCTCTTCCTGGAACAAGTCAGAGTCTGATAACTCCTCCCTCTTCCTGGAGCAGCTCCACTCATATTTCCTCATGTCTCCTTGTTCCCTCCCCTTTAGATCTCTACATTGAAGATGGGTGTAAGCAGCATGTGGTGAAGTGTGAGAGCTGACAGGCTCCATTCACTGTACAATCACATGTTGTTCAGATCAGAGCTCAGACTAGTTTCACTTCTAGCAAATAGAAACTCACACAGTCGTCGACACTGAGAGGTGAAATGGAGCAGAAAGGAGTTCAGCTGAACAGAAAAACCTTCTCTTGTTCCATCTGTCTGGATCCACTGAAGGATCCTGTGTCTATTCACTGTGGACACAACTACTGCATGAACTGTATTCAAAGCCACTGGGATGGAGAAGACCAGAAGGGAAACTACAGCTGCCCTCAGTGCAGGAAGACTTTCATACCGAGGCCTGTCCTGGAGAAAAACACCATGTTAGCAGGTTAGGAGCAGCTGAAGAAGACTGGACTCCAAGCTGCTCCAGCTGATCACTGCTATGCTGGACCTGAAGATGTGGCCTGTGATGTCTGCACTGGGAGGAAGCTGAAAGCCTTCAAGTCCTGTCTAAACTGTCCGGCCTCTTACTGTGAGAAACACCTCCAACCTCACTATGATGCAGCTCCATTAAAGAAACACAAGCTGGTGGAGCCCTCCAAGAAGCTCCAGGAGAACATCTGCTCTCGTCATGATAAGACGATGAAGATTTTCTGTCGTACTGATCAGCAGAGTATCTGTTATCTCTGCTCTGTGGATGAACATAAAGGCCACGACACAGTCTCAGCTGCAGCAGAAAGGACTGAGAAGCAGAAGGAGGTGGAGGTGATGCTAGAAAACATCCAGCAGACGATCCGGAGAGACGCAAAGACGTGGAGCTGCTTAGACAGGAGCTGAAGGCCATGGCTCACTCTGCTGATAAAACAGTGGAGGACAGTCGGGAGATCTTCACTGAGATGATCCGTCTCCTCCAGAAAAGAAGCTCTGATGTGGAGCAGTGGTCAGATCCCAGCAGGAAACTGAAGAGAGTCGAGTCAAAGATGTTGAGGAGAAGCTGGAGCAGCAGATCACTGAGCTGGAGAGGAAAGGCTCCAAGCTGAAGCAAGCTCTTAAACACAGAGGATCACAACCAGTTTCTACACAACTACCCCTCACTGCCACCACCCAGTGAGTCTACACACTCATCCAGCATCAAGATTCGTCCTCTGAGGAACTTTGATGGCGTGAAAGCAGCTGTGACAGAGACCAGAGAGAAACTACAGGACATTCTGAGAGAGACATGGACAAACATCTCAGTGACAGTGACTGAAGTGGATGTTTTACTGCCACGACCAGAGCCAAAGACCAGAGATGAATTCTGGAAATATTCATGTCAAATCACACTGGATCCAAACACAGCACACACACGTCTGTTATTATCTGAGGGGAACAGAAAAGTAACAGTAATGAAACAACCTCAGTCTTATTCTGATCATCCAGACAGATTCACTGATTATTGTCAGGTCCTGAGTAGAGAGAGTCTGACTGGACGTTGTTACAGGGAGGTGGAGAGGAGAGGAGGAGGAGTTGAAGTAGCAGTCGCATACAAGAATATCAGCAGAGCAGGGTGGTTCGATGAATCTGGATTTGGAAACAATGACAAATCTTGGTCATTACGTTGTTTAACAAACAGTTGCACATTTATCCACAACAACGTCCAAACTCGCGTCTCAGGTCCTGGTTCCTCCAGAGTAGGAGTGTACCTGGATCACAGAGCAGGTCTTCTGTCTTTCTACAGCGTCTCTGAAACCATGACTCTCCTCCACAGAGTCCAGACCACATTCACTCAGCCTCTCTATGCTGGACTTAGGTTATTTGATGTTGGAGACACTGCTGAGTTGATGAAAGTGAAATAGACAGAAGTCTCTTCAGGGACAGTTGGTTAAAATGTGTCTTCTAGTCTCCAGGTGATTTGGTCTCCATGGTTGTAGCTGAGAGCTCATTGTTGTGTCATGTCTTCACTGCTCAGAGATCAGCTGTCAGTCACACTTTGTGGGCGGTACTTTGTGGTCTCCTGGTTTGTTGTTTGCTTGATGTTGGACTTTGTTTGGGTGGCGCTCCTTCCTGTTTCTGTTTAGCCACGGAGGCTCTCACTGCTCACCATGACTTTGATTCACATAAACTGACATTTGTCCACATGAGAATCTGAACTTGTCTGTGCTCTGAACGTCTCATCAACATTTGTGTTGATGTGTTTGTATTTTGTTGTTGTTGTTGTTGTTGAAATGGATGAAGAGACGAGCTCATGTCAACTGTAGTGATCATGATCATCATCAATTAGGACATCAGTCATTATCTGATTGAACATAGCTGATATTCTGAGTCCAACTAACTGATTGTGTTGATGAAGTGAATCTGTGCATGAAATCACTGAACAAGAGTCATTGATCAGACTTTACTGATTTAATGGGAGAACAAACTGAAGCTTCACATGATGAATAAAGCTGCTGTTTGTCACACATGAACAAATGACCGTCTCCTGTCTTTATTCCAGGATCTCAGCATTTTGCATTTGGTTCTTTTTTTATTGAATTTTCTTTCTTTTTCTTTTTGAATCAAATAGTCCCTTAAGTTGACAGCCTTGTGTTTTCTGTTCAACTTTCTGCCATCTCTGTCTGTCTGTGTTCTCTGAGCCCTGTTTACATGGAGAAAGATGAAGCTCTTGATGAGACAATCCAGCGAAGAGTCTGACACAGGCCTTGTAGTGTTCAAACTTTTAACGTTACATTTTCTAGTCCTTTAAATTGTGGTAATATTATATTTGCATTCAACAATGTTGCAACATTTTTCAGAATAAACCAGGTAATAATTTTACAGGTAATAAGATTTTGTTGTGAACCCAAATGTAGGAGCCATTTAATCTCACATTCAGTGTTTATTTTATGTTAATAAGTGATATAAGTATTTATGTTTTCACTATTTAGTTGAATGGTATTTGTAGTGGTGGCCCCTAGATGGCGATAACATTTCTACCTGCACAGGAAATTACATGGTCAGAGGTCACAGGTGAGGGGGGGTGGAGTTAAATGCCACAGGTGTGCATTGATTGAGGGAGAAGACACATGGATGATGTTTGCAATCGACTGTTAGCTTTAATCTGATAGCATTCGTGAATAAGCATCTGTGTTAGCGTCCATATAAGCATTGATTTGTGTTAGCATTCAACTGATTTCTATGTTCATTAATTCATCTGTTAGCATTCGTTTGTTAGCCTTTATCTGATAGCATTCGTGTATTAGCATGGATCCGTGTTAGCATCCCTATTGGCATTCATCTGTTACCATCCTTATCAGCATTCGTCTGTTAGCACCTGGGTTGGAATCTGCCTGTTAGCATACGTGTTAGCATTCTACTGATTTGTATGTTCATTAATTCATCTGTTAACATTGATAGCATTCTTGTGTTAGCAACCGTGTAAGCAGTTGTCTGTTAACATTCATCTGATTTGTATGTTAGCATCCTTGTAAGCATGCATCTGTTACCATGCGTGTTAGCATTTAACTGATTTGTATGTTTATTAATTGCTCTGCTAGCATTCGTCTGTTAGTCTTCATCTGATAGAATACTTCTGTTGGCATCCGTGTTAGCATTCGTCTGTGAACAGTCTGTGTTAGCATTCAACTGATTTGTATGTTCATTAATTCATCTGTTAGCATCCGTTTGTTAGCCTTCTTCTGATAGCATTCGTGTATTAGCGCCCATGTTAGCATCTGTATTAGCATGGATCCGTGTTAGCATCCTTATCAGCATTCGTCTGTTTGCACCTGGGTTGGAATCCACCTGTTAGCATACGTGTTAGCATTTAACTGATTTGTATGTTTATTAAAATGTAACTCCACATGTTGAGATGTTTTTGATTGAAATAGCTTTTGCTTTCAGTAAATATGACCCTAATGCTGCAGATTAAAAATGAGCATTTTCAGTTCTTAACAACCTGTAAAATGTGATAAAACTCTGCTGTGCGTGATAATTTGGAACAGTGCATTTTAAGTTTTTCATGTTTGAAAAATACTGTTGTCATTGGGAGGTTTGTTCAGTAACATTAGAATTCATTAAACTAACGGTTGATGACGTGAAAATTATGCCGACTGTCATTTGCATTGACTATTTAGGAAAATCTGAGACAAATATCATTTGCAAAATAATTTGGAACACAGTGTATTTATGAAGCACACTGCACCTTGTGCAAAAAAAAAAGTTTGAATCTTGGAACATTGGGCATCAAGGCGCTGGAATCCCACGGCTAATCAGAAAAACATGAAGATGCCATAAAATGCCAGCAGCAGACGCTTTCAATCAGCCAGTATTATTCCACATCAGGATCTGGAGCATCGAGGTCCAGCGCGACCCAGTCTGCTACAACTCCAGTTGACCTGTGGACAGCGTTTGGGTCTACGCCCACACTAAAAGAGGAGGTGCTCTGGACTCTTCACACGGTGGTTAAGCACCAGTCATATACTGGCAATGACAACATTGATGAGCTGTTCTAGACCATGTTTCCGGATTCTGACATGGAGAAAAAAGTGCGGAAAAGACGAGATGGACGAGACGTTGAAGATGAAGCGATTTGGATCAGCCCATTTCACCAAGAGAGACCTCATCTCCAAAGTTAAGGGCCCGTTCGTGCTGACGTTCGACCAAAGTCTGAGTCAAAGGAACAAGACCAAGCAGTTGGACCTGCACGTACGTTTTGGGAAGGCGAGCGGGTCCAGTCAAGGTACCTGGGGTCCCAGTTTATGGAATGTGACAGCTCAGGACGTACTGAAACATGTCAAAGTAAGTAAAGTGTTTTAGTAGCGAGCGTTGCATGAGTCTTCTTCTTATCAGCAGCACAGTACTAGATATGATACCAGAAGTAACAGAATAAGACTCAGGACAGTAACTTGAACTATAAAACTGCAAAGATTTATTTTCATCTCAGGAGTGTGGACCAACTTAACCTCAGGAGCCTAGTGTCCGTCTCAATGGATGGGCCCAATGAACTTAAAACAGTTTGAACTTTTCCAACAAGAGGATGCAGAACTGTATGGAGGTGCTCAGCTTGTTTCTGTGCGTAGCTGTGGACTGCACACGTCGCATAGTTCTTTGAAAAGTGGCTTCACCATGTGGCAGCTGGACAAACTTGTGAGAGCCGTGCACACACTGTTCCACAACGTACCAGCAAGGAGAGAAGACCACAGCGCACAAAAGACTACAGCGTCGTCACAAAATCCACCATGTTGCCCTCACCGTTTTGTGGTCATCGGTGGATTGAGAACCTGCCTGTGGTAGAGAGGGATGTTGCAGTCTGGCCATCACTTCAGCAGTATATGGAAGCAGTGAGAAGAAAGAAAGTCCCCAACCCCGGGACATGCGTCCTTTGACACTGTTCCAAACTGCCCTGAAAGATCCACTCATCTTGGCCAAAGCTACAATTCTACATGACTATTGCCAGGACGTTTGATGCCTTTTTTGAAGAGCTATCAAACAGACGAGCCAAGTTGTAGCCTTTCTTCATTAAAGACTTGGCTGAGCTGATTAAGGTAATGATTTCTATGGGTAGCACACCACATCATCACCACAACATTCCTGTCACTACAGATTAGACCTAATTGATGTGACACTGTGTCATTGAAGAACAGCTACATCCGTCAGTTTCTGTTCATGCATTAGGATTTGATGACGACACGTTGTGGTAAATGTGGATACAGTTGACTTGTGTTTACTTTTGAGGTTGTCTTTTGACAGGGTCTACTCAGGTGCTTCATCAAGAGAGACGTCCTGCAGGACATCAGCACACTGCAGCTAACCAACCTGGATGTAGCTGATGAGAAGAACTGGCACCAGCTAAAGGACACTGACATTGGCTTGGGTGCTGAGTCAGCCCTCAAGGTAGTGTGACCATTTCTAAAGATCATTTCATGAATTGTAGTCAGGATGCAAGTAGCACACATCATTTTATTCTACGTACCATTTCCAGCTTATTCCCCTTTTCAGAGCAGCAGCAGCTCAGAGCTCAGAGTCCTTGAGTTTAGAATGGACTGCATTGATGTCCAGCTTGTTCAGGTGTTGTTGCAGGTATTTTCCTGGTGCGTCTTTAAAGTTGTCGTCACTTAGATGAGCTCTGAAACAGTCACTGGTTGATATGGAAACTGTTTTCTGTTTACATGTCCCTTATACACTGTGATAAGTCAGAGTGGTAATAACTTGGATCAGAAGAGGAATGTCTCTGGTTTCACGCATCAACATATGTGCAACATCCCTCCTAAACACGTGCACACATACATGTATTTATTCTACCTGCTGTTTTGCACTGTCTGCATCCTCACCAGCAGAGATGTGTGAATATATACATATATTTATATACATGAGCAAACTCATCTCCCATATTTTCTTACTTGAACGTTGCCTTGTTTGTTTGTAACATGTTGTTTTGTATATCTTCTATATTCTTCTATTTTTATCCTTTAGTCCACCCATATGTGCACTGTCTGTGATGCTGAATGTCTCTGCTGCTGTTAACTAGAAGTTCCCCACTGCAGGATGGAGAAAGGAACATCTCATCTTATCTTATCTTATCTTATTATAGAAATATTTTGACACTGATAAAATGACTTCCTGGATTTGTTCTGTGGTTCACATCTACAGTTCAGCACATGGTTAATAATCAGTTCTGGTCACATGCTCTGATCTCTTTCACCTCTACAGCCTCCACAGGTTCATTGGGTTCAGTCCCACAGCTGAAGAGTTTCTTCTTCCTGGATGGAATCCAAGAAATAAGACGATGGATGAAAACAAATTTAAAAGTAAATGAATGTAAAGTTAAAAAAAACAAACACACTCACCTCATACACAGAATCAAAAGAAGCAGAGGAACCAGCACCATCAAAGTTAACCTGATCACATTCAGTTTTACTGGTAATTTTCCTACAAATGAACAAACACTGATATGAGATCTTTGTGTCACTAACAGAGTTGATTGTTCAGATCAAGCAAAGAAACAATGAACCGTGTAAAAACATCCTGACAGTAGATGTTGTTGTTTTAGAATCACTGGAGGTTTTCTCTGTAGTGACTTGTTGATAATCTCTGATGCAGTGAACTGATATTTGAATCTTTATTTACCTGTGACACCAACCAGGTGTAAGGTGGAGTTATGACGTCCTCTTCTGTTCTGGGCTTCACAGTAATAACTCCCTCTGTGTTTCAGGTCTGAAGTCAGTGATGGTGAAGATCTGTCCTGAAGCTTTTTGGTGAGTCTTCATTCTCCTTTGTACCAGGTGTAGTTAGCTGCTGAGTTAGCATCATCTGCTACAGGTCAGAGTCCCTGAACTACCCTCCACTATCTCACCAGATGGACTCACTGACACAGAGGGAAGCTTTGGAGGATCTGGAGGAGAATTAAAACAAGTCTGTTTTTAGCTAAAATGAGATCAGTTCTTCAAGGAGCAGAAACAAGTTTCACAAAACCATCCCAGACAGATTCAGACGTTTCTTTTGATACGTATGTTTTTTCTGAGTTTTCATGTCAGGAATAGTCAAACATGACAACATCACAGCACTTTCAAAAGAGAAATAACACAGCCAGGCTACTGAATCACTTGAGGGGGATCAGCAAATACAATCTTTGCTCTACTCAGTTCAAACAGTTTGGTTCCTTGGAAAGCAACTGGTGGTTATATGCCCATCAAACAGAGCATCAGCAAGACGATAAAGTCAAAGTAGAAAGGAGGGGGAGGTCATGAATGACCTCCTCGATCGTCAACAACGCCATCCATTTTTCCCATCTTGCGTGATACAGATCCCTTTTCAGTCTGAGCAGGAACGTTAGTCTCTCCATCTGGTGAGTTTCTTCATTAACCTCTGACCAGTCAGAGTTTGTGGGTGGGTCTGACTGCAGCCACTTACAGGGTCATGTCCAACACATCAGATTGTTTTCAGTTGGTTCCACAAATTGAATTGCTTCACAATCCCAAACCAGATGTGTAATGTAAAGGAGACAAATGGGTTGAAATGCTCTTGAAATGTTGCCATTAATTTGTTTCCACCAATCACCGCTTCTATAGGGATGCCCCTGCTTTCCCCTGCCACGTCCCAACACTTTGCCTCATATCCACCATCACACCGGAGAAACACATATTTTAACTGGGCAGCAAGATAAAAACTCCTGAGATCAGGGAGAGACATACCAGCCCTTTCTTCTTTAACAGTCAATGTGCTGTATTTAATCCTTGTTTTTTTTTCCTTCTCCGAATAAAACGCAAAATTTGTTTGTCCCATTCATGAAATTGACTTGTTGGAATTTTAACAGGAAGTGCCTTAAATAGATATAATAGTTTAGGTAAAATAGACATTTTTATAAGGTCGATTCTTGCACTAAAGCTTAATAATAAAAAAAAAAGCTGTCCAGTTACCAAGATCTTCTTTGATTTTTTGTTTCGTAGTACCATGCACTCATGCACCATGAGGCCTCGTGAAGCGTTGCGGCACATTACTCAAACTGTGTTTGATACTGTATCTGTGCTGTATCACTGTGTTGCTCAATACTGACACCTGCTGGATTTTAATCATCATTACAGAGACTCAACTGGTTTACTGATTCAATGACCAAGTATATACAATTTTTTAAGTTATTGTATTTAATTCCGTGTGCTATATTGTTTATATCTTCATCTAAGCTTAAAATGTTGATGACATTTTTTTTTTTTTTTTTTAAATGTACAGGGAATATTGCTTTCTCTGCCAGCCAGGTATCTCTGGACCTCAATAATTGAATCGACTGTGGCGTTGGTTATTTAAAAAACAACAAATTTGCATTTTGGTTTTAGTCATCAATTACAAATCAGTACAAGATTTGTAAGAACGTAAATGCACAAATAAGCTGATAAAACTGAATAATTAGGAGGGCGAAGAGCGGTACATAAAAGAAGAGCAGGAGAATAAGATAAGAAAAAGAATAAAAATTGCAAAAGTGAGTAAAAAAAACTGCATATGATCTACAACGGCAGGTCTGCTGCCAGTAACATGAGAGAGATGGATTGTGGAAAATAATATCAAGACCAATATGTAAAAAAAAAAAACTGTAAAACAGCAGATAAAGTATGACAAATAAATAAATAAAGTGAGACGTGGTTAAAAAAATTTAATTAAAAGTGACATTGTAAGTAAAGTGACAAAGTAGTATTGCACAAGAGGTCATGTGATGTTGCACTTGAGTGTAACACAGGAGGCTTAAGTTATTGTAACCGTCGTACAGTTCTTAGAGTTCAGGAGGAGAATAACATTGGGAACAAAGGTTGCTCTCCTCCTCTGGGTCTTACAGGCCGGACATCGGAACCTGCGACCAGACGGCAGCAGCTCAAATGCCGGAAACAGAGCATGGGTTGAGTCCTTGAGAATTTGACGAGCCAGGCCGCTCGCCTGCTGCTCGTACACAGTGCTCAGGTGGTGAGCAGGGAGTCCAATAGTCTTACAACACACCTTGACAATGTTATGCAGGCGGTTCCTATCCTGAACAGTTACGGAGTGATACCAGCAGCACATGGAGAAAGTTAAAACACTTTCAATGAATGTGTAATAGAATGTCAGCAAGATGTTCTTACTGACAGAAAAAGAGTTCAGTTTCCTTTGTAGGTTCATCCTCTGGTGGCACTTCCTCAGGATCCCTTCGGTGTTGGAAGAGAACCTCAGTTGGCAGTGCAGGATGGTTCCCAGGTATCTGTATTCCCCAACTGTCTCGACCGGAGAACCGTGGACCATAGTGGTGACAGCTGCCGCCAGTTCCCTTTGGCTGCTGGAGAAGGTCACCACCATCTCCCTCGTTTTGCTGACATTCAGCTCCAGGGAGGAAGAGTCACACCACTCTGTGAACTGCTGCAGAGCGGGTCCATGGTGGAGGGAGGGACCGGACAGGAGGGACAGGAAAACTGTGTCGTCAGCAAACTTCACCAGGTCACAGTTGGGGTGCGTTGATCTGCACTTCGTCGGTGTACAGGATGAAAGGCAGCGGAGAAAGCACACAGCCTTGTGGGGAGCCAGTGGAGGTGGTGAGGAGATCAGACAGGTTATTGTTGGTTGGTCAGAAAGTCCAGGATCCAGAGGATGAGCTGGCTGCTCAAGTTGAAGTTCCGCTGGAGTCTCTCTGCCAGGATGTGCGGTTGCAGGGTGTTGAAGGCCGAGGAGAAGTCAGCAAACAGGAGTCTGGTGGAGGTGTTGGGAAGCTCCAGGTGTCTGTGGATGGTGTCGATGATGAAGGCTTTGGCATCGTCCACACCTTTGCGGCTTTGATGTGCAAATTGGAGCGGGTCGAGTTGTGAGTTGGTCAGAATGAGAATGTGTTGCCTGACTAGCCTCTCCATAGCCTTCATCACCTGGGAGCAGAGGGCCACTGGGCGCAGGTCGTTCAGGGCCCTGGGGGGGCTTCTCTTGGGAATGGGGACGATGGTTGAGTGTTTCCAAACATTGAGGACAGTTTCTGTGCTGATGGAGGTCTGGAACAGTTTCTGGAAGACACTCACTAACTGGTCCGCACAGAGACTGAGGACCCGACCACTGATGTTATCGGCTCCAGGTGCATTGTTAGCTTTGGATCTCCGACCAAAGTTTAAAGTTGTAAGTTGTTCACACGCAGGCGAGACACGAGGAGGAGGAGGAGGAGGAGAAGGGTTGAGTTGTTCACTGATGTGAAATAAATTGATTAGTGAACTTTTTCAACATGTGGATTCAAGTCCAAGTGAAGTCACAGTCATTGGTGTTAAAGTTCAAGTCAAGATGTAAGTCTTTTTATGTGTTGTCGAGTCTAATGTCATCAAATTAACGAGTGTTAGTTACTATGGAAACGACGTCACAATGGCGTAACGTCACGGCAGGAGCCGAGGTTTTAAATAGAGGCTCTCTGGTGATGGCCTTCAACATCCTCTCTCATCCAGAGGACAAAGGGCCCCAATGACCACGAGGAAGGAGGGAAGCCCGGATCTCTGCAGCCGCACCGTTGACATGGAAGCTCAAGGCTCGTCTCAACACCGCTTACCAGATGCCTCGGACACAGGCCGAAGCACGCCATGTCAGCTGTTCCCCGGCCAAGAGACCCGATAGGCTCCCTCTGGAGTGTCGGCTCTTCCTGTTGTGTCTTCTGAAGGAGTCGGAGGATGTTGGCCGACGGAGGCCCTGTGTTTTTACAGGGGGCTCAATCCTTCTTTTTTTAATCAGTTCTCCACCAAACACACAAAATATCAACGTTGGGCGCCCCACAGGATTCACACTGTCAGAAAAATAATTTATAGTTGTATATTCATGAAGAAAATTGGAGAGGCAAGAAAAAGACCCAGCTATTGCCTCCCTACAAAATTAACACCACAAGGAAAACAAAGAAAATCAGTTCAGGGATTAATGTTTATTTTAAGTTTAACAAAGGTTGATTACAGCTTCAATCCTCAGATATTCAAATATATCAGTAAGAAAACAAAGAAAATCAGTTCAGTTTTTTTATCTAAAGTGTCATGATGTTCAGACTTTGGCCTGAGATGATTTGATTTGTTTGCTGTGGCTCAGTTGTTCATTTAAAGCTTTGATTAAAATGTTAAACAATAGAAATGAAATAAACAGTGAATGATAAAATCACATTTCAACACACAAATCACCTAAAATTGTTGAATTAGAACAAAATAAAAGACTTCCCTTCACTACTGCCGACCAGGAAATAAACACAGTCCCTCCTTCTTTGTCACGTGTTTAGTTTTATGATGCAACTGTTGATCCAGGTTCAAACCTGCAGCTACTTCCTGCTCTGAAACATTTTTTCTTTTCCTGCTGTGAAGTGAAGCAGTTCCTCCGTGCAGCTACAAACAAGTAAGTAGGCTCTGACCGTTTGTATTCACTGTAGATTATTTACCTGACTGATGGTAGGTCATTCATTCAGATCAGGAAATCAGATCAAATCAAGAGTTTTAACATTGGCTCCTTTAAACGTTCAACATTAACGTGGAAAATCTCTTCCAGGACTCTTGGTTGTTCAGCACTAGTTAATAAATGTCAGGATAATAAGAGCAACGTGTGTGTAACTGTAACACGTCTGTGGCGTCTATGACCATGAATGATGTGGATTTTATTGTGATTAGTTTTGTCGTCTGCTCCTCTTCCTGGAACAAGTCAGAGTCTGATAACTCATCCCTCTTCCTGGAGCAGCTCCACTCATATTTCCTCATGTCTCCTTGTTCCCTCCCCTTTAGATCTCTACATTGAAGATAGGTGTAAGCAGCATGTGGTGAAGTGTGAGAGCTGACAGGCTCCATTCACTGTACAATCACATGTTGTTCAGATCAGAGCTCAGACTAGTTTCACTTCTAGCAAACAGAAACTCACACAGTCGTCGACACTGAGAGGTGAAATGGAGCAGAAAGGAGTTCAGCTGGACAGAGAAACCTTCTCTTGTTCCATCTGTCTGGATCCACTGAAGGATCCTGTGACTATTCACTGTGGACCAACACTGCATGAACTGTATTAAAAGCCACTGGGATGGAGAGACCAGAAGGAATCTACAGCGCCCTCAGTGC
>NC_061771.1:30288227-30376177 GCF_022458985.1 Mugil cephalus
CCCAGGTGTTGTCCAGGATGGACTGCATTTTGTTGCAAGTGTGTCTCTCAACACCAGTCCCCAGTGAGTCCAGACTTCTGCCAATCAGATCAAAGACCAAGGCTTCTTAACCAGTCTGTCCAGTCTTTTAGAGTTCCCACAGGAGAGCATTGGCAACCAGCGCCAGGTCAAGACCATAAAACCAAGTCTGAACCATGGAACCCCGGTCTAACCCTAGAACCAGGTCTTATCCCAAGATTTTATTTTGACGACCAACAGAAAACAAGCTGATCAATGGATCGTGCAGATTAATCAATGAAGTCAACGGAACGCATGAATGGAATAAACAAAGCAAATAAACAACCCCGCCCCCAGTAGCTGTGGGGTCAGAGGTGAGACAGCCGATGGTTATCCGTCTGAAACAGGATTTGTAAACACACCTGATGACCTGAGATCAGCTGATCAGACCTGGCAGCTCCCTCCTGAGCTAAGCTAGCAAAGTTCATCCAAGGTCAAACTCATTCAACACGGATGTATAGAGCAGAGATATACTGGTTTACACTTCCACCGTATTTAACTACGCAGTAAAGCGCGCTTCAAAAGGAAATTAAGAGAAGCAGTGATTAGGAAATTCTCAGTGTGTAGAATATAAAATTTTTTGTTGTTTGCATTTTCATTTGATCTCAGATCATTTTTGTTTGATTTAGTTGTGTTTTAGTTGCAATGAGTGTATTATATTAAGTTTTAAGTTTGAAATATGAATACTTGGCCTCTAGTAGGAATAACCTTCACTGCTGTGAGGGCGAATGGGGATCCATGATAAACAAATAAATAAATAAATTCAACATGGATCAAAACTAATCATGAATGAGAATCACTGATCGGACCAGTCAGAGGTCACTGAGCTCGGTTATCAATCAACTCATTAATAACAGCTGGAATAAATAATCATTTAAACTTTTTAACGAAGAACTGGAGATGTTTAAAATAAAATGTACAGACACAAAACAAACGAGAGCTAGGAAATAAAATAAAATGAAAAATATTACATAACACAGCACACTCTGACTTGAAAAAGATATTGAGAGTCAATGTGTGGTACATAACAATCCCATTTCTCCAAAAGCCGCAGGGTAAAGGTAATTTTCTCCATCACACAGATAGTTCCCAATATCCTTTTTCCTTTTTCAGTAGCTACCATGAAACTCTTTAAGATGCTGAGGCCTTCTGGAATTTTTGACAGATGCAGGGAAGTGAATGCGTTACATTCGACGTCTCAGCAATTAGTTTCCCCACATCTCTCTAGAAAGATAAAATATGTGGGCAAGACCAAAAAAACACAACCTTGGACTTCTGGTTGGGTATAACAAAAATCAGACCAGGTTCTTCCAACGGAAATCAAGACAAAGAGGAAGACGGAGAAGTTGCGGTAACTTCTGACAGTGACTCTCTGCAGGTACCAGACTCGATCTGATCAATAAACTCAGCAGGGAACCACCGATCAATCAGCCAATCAGAGCTGTGCCGACCTCTGACCCCTCCCTGCTGTCTGCTGCTTCCACGCCAGTTCAGCTGAACCAGGATCAGCTTCTATATTTAACCCAGATTAGAAGCGGAGAGACGTTTCTTCAGAGCAGAGAGCACGGCTACTACATACAACGCACAATACACAACATACAACATGTCGTTCAGCGGCGCCGCCGGACGTGCCCTCCCCTGGAGGAACCACAGCTTCATCCTGGGAGGAGGAAGAGACCCTCCTCTGTCTGACCAGGGAGAAACCATCATCGGAGTCTATCTGCTGCTGCTGGGTCAGTACACAATATAAACAACACTATAAACAACACTACTTACACACTAGATACACACAGGATACACAGACTCTGTGCACTGCAGTTACTGTTACTCCAGATGGAAACTTCTCATGGATTTTGTTGTTTTTCTGCCTGATGTGATAACATGGACACACACGGTGCTGCTTAAAGGTTTTTATTCCTTCTCAAGGACTCAAACATCAGATGATTTTTACAGAAATCCTAGAACCACACAAAGAACAAACAAATCAACCAGAAATGTTACGCGTTTGTATGTGTTTATTCAAGTTTTGTTCGTATCTCCTTGAAACTAAATGTTTGTGGTAACTGCTGATCAGTGGTCTACAACAGTTTCCTCTCATCAACTGATGCTACAACATTTCTACTGGATGAAGGTCAGGACATTGACTTGTTCCTAAACATTTATCTGGTTCTTCTGGAGAACCACTGGTGTTCTTGGGCTCCTTGTCTTCCTCCATGACCCAGTTTCTCTTCACATTCAGCTCATGGACTCATGTCCTGACATTTTCTTCTTTTCAGAGTTCACTGGTAGAATTCACAGTTCATTGGTCCATCAATGATGAGCAGATGCAGTAGAACAGGCCCAAACCACGACATTAGCGCCCCCATGTTTTATGGAGGGATGAGGTTCTGATGCTGGAATGCAGTGTTGGTTCATCTCCAAACATTTAACCCAAACTATTCTACTCTGGTCTCATCTGTCCACTAAACATTGTCCAGATGTTCTTTGTGGACAGAGAGCAGTGTCTTTGGTTGTTGAGTGGATTCATCAACATTAACATCAGCCAATGTGAGAGAGGCCTTTAGCTGCTTAGAAGTTCCCCTGGGTTCCTCTGGTTCCTCTCCCACTATGATGGAGGGATGTTTGTTGGTGGACCACTCCTGTGGAGGGGAACAGTCGTCTTCAGTCTGTCTGACTCTCTGTGGATTATTTGTGGCTTCCAGACTCTTTAGAGATGGTTGTGGAACCTTTTCCAGCCTGATGAGCAACAACAACTCTTTTTATCTGAGCTCCTCACAAAGCTCCTTTGATCTATTCTCATCATTCAAGTCATCGGTCCCATCACATTGATGGAAACACTTCTGAAAACACGGACTCTGGTTTAACCTTAAAATTAACTTGTAATCCTAGAGATGCACCTCACATATATGTAATATTGTCTCGTTTTCAGAATAAACAACCGTATAATACTTCTTTTTCATGTGTTTAATTGGGTTCTCTATATCTACTTTCAGGACTTATGAAGAAATGTAGAAAATTCTGAAGGAGGTTAATATTTAGAAGCAGCCTGTTCAGATTCAGACTTTCACTGGTCTCTGGTTCCTTCAGGATAAAAGTTCAGACTTGCCTTTGTTCTCTACATGAACCCCTGTGTTGTGCTGCAGGCTGGTTGTCCTGGTTTGGAAACAGCATCGTCCTCTTCGTCCTTTACCGCCAGAGAGCCTCGCTGCAGCCCACCGACTACCTGACCTTCAACCTGGCCGTCTCCGACGCCAGCATCTCTGTGTTCGGCTACTCCAGAGGAATTATCGAGATTTTCAATGTCTTCCAGGACAGTGGCTACCTCATCTCGTCCATCTGGACCTGCCAGGTACGGAAACTGAGACTCACCTGAGCTTCATCTTTGAGACTCACCTAGGACTCATTTGGAACTCACCTGGGACTCACCTGAGACTCACATAGGACTAATTTGAGATTCTCCAGAGACCCATTCGAGACTCTCCTGAGACTTGCCAGAGACTCATTTGAGACTCATCTAGGACTTACTTGAGATTCATCTAGGACTCATTTGAGACTCCCCTGAGACTTGCCTGAGACTCATTTGAAATTCTCCCGAAACTCATTTAGGACTCACCCGAGACTCAGTTGAGACTCTGCTGAGACTAACTTGAGACTAACTGAGGAGTGTCTCAGATGATCAGAAACTCCATCTTCTGATGTCTGTGACTCATTTATGCTGTGTCTCCTGTAGGTGGACGGTTTCTTTACGCTGGTGTTTGGTCTGAGCAGCATCAACACTCTGACAGTGATCAGCGTCACGCGCTACATCAAAGGCTGTCACCCAAGCAAAGGTTTCCGTCTGAACTCCATTAACAGGCTTGTAATGACCAGGTGTTCCTCGGGTCTTCCTCTAAACATGAACGTTTATGTTGCAGCGCGTCACATCAACCGGACCAGTGTGTTCGTGTGTCTGCTGCTTATCTGGATCACGGCCGGATTTTGGTCTGGAGCTCCGTTATTTGGCTGGGGCGGCTACAAAGGCAGGACGCCATGAAATTAAGTTCTGTTGACGGTGGTGTGTTCGCTGACCTCTGAAACCTGACCTGTGGTTCTCTGCAGATCGAGGATACGGCACCTGTGAGATTGACTGGACTAAAGCCAACTACTCGAGCGTTTACAGGTCCTACATCATCTGCATCTTCATCTTCTGCTTCTTCGTGCCGGTGCTCATCATGCTCTTCTGCTACGTGTCCATCATCAAGACAGTGAAGAGAGGCAACGCTCTGTCGTCAGAGGGCGACCTGACCGACCGCCAGAGGAAGATCGAGAGAGACGTGACCATTGTGAGTGTTCGAGACCACATGTTCTTCCAGTGAGGAGCTTCAGCGGCATGTAACGCCTGGACAGTGTTAGTGTCAGTGACCAGTGTGAATGAAGATCGACATTTATGAGTTAGTTGTACCCACAGTTTGGGCTTCTGCTTTAGGTCATAATATCAAAGCTGACGTGTACCTCCCCAGAAATGTGACATAAGAGCTTTTAATTGGTTTCCTCTTTAGTATTAACGGCTGCTTCTCCATTTCCACAATTTTCAAACTGATTGTTTTGGATCAATAAAGAACTGGTAACTGAGGAGGTTTTGGAGGTACAAACATATGTACGACTCGTGTTCAGTGAAATTTCAGCAAACAAGAGTCACTCGCCATAATTTAAAGTGAAGCAGGAAGTAGAAACAAAAATGAACCCAACTGACAACAAAAGACACGGTGCCAACTAGTGTTTGGGGGGAGCTGAGACAGACTGACAAGTACAAATGTTTTCCAGTTTTACTATAAAAGAGCCTTTAGTCTTCAGATGAAAATTTTTATTAGTCTTAGTCACATTTTAGTTATTTTTAGCTTCCATAGTGTCAGTTGAAGTTTTCGTCAACTTTTAGTCAAACAGCATTAATTCTATACGTTGCCTTTAGACAAAATATTAAGCTGAATTTTTCTAACTTTATAAAGCTTCCATCTGTAGCATCCAGGCAACAGCCTGTATCTACACTGCTCTCTTAGCACTTGTTCATTTCCACATATCTCTTTCCATTGTTGGAAAAAAAGAAAAAAGAAAAGCTGCCATTACAGTAATGATGTCACATCGCTGCTGTTGGCTGCAGGTTGGGGGGTTGAGGTGAAAATTAAGTTAATCATGAAGGTCTTCCAGACAAAAGCACAACTTCCCAGTGTTCAGCCACACTTGGAATTTTGTGAGTTACGGTAATTCTGAAGGGTTAAATAATATTCTAGTCACGTCTCATTAACATTTCCGTATACTTTTTACCATCAGAAGTTAGTTTTAGTTGGCCTTTGTCTCCGACATTAACTCTGATTTGTGTCCTCCAGGTTTCCATAGTGATCTGCACGGCCTTCATCCTGGCCTGGTCTCCGTACGCTGTCGTGTCCATGTGGTCGGCCTTCGGCTTCCATGTCCCCAACCTCACCAGCATCTTCACCCGCCTCTTCGCCAAGTCGGCCAGTTTCTACAACCCCCTCATCTACTTCGGCCTAAGCTCCAAGTTCCGCAAAGACGTCTCCATCCTGCTGCCCTGCGCCCGCGACACCAAAGACACCGTCAAGCTAAAGCGCTTCAAGCCGAAGGCCGACGCCCACGGCCGCCCCGCTGCTGCCGGAGGCAAACTCAAAGTTCCTCCGAACCGGCCTGAGAAGAAGTACCAGCCCTACCCGGCCCCTAGTCCAGACGGCGCCGTGGGCAGCCCACCCTGCACGCCTCCACCCGCTAATAAGGAGGTGTTCTACATCGAAGTGCCCCGCCCCTCCGAGACTGGCTCCGAGTTTGAATGTGAAAGACTGTGACGGGTCCAGGTCACCCGGAGGACGTCCCGAAGCGCCACCGACCGATGAAACTCATCAACTCAACGAATCCAATGACGTCTGCGATCAGAACGACGCCCAGAGTCAAAGAAGAAGAAGAATCAATAGTAGAACGGTTTCTGTTCAGTAGATTTGACAAACTTCTCCTTTGACTGAAGACACTGAGCAGCTCGTCTGTCCCCCCATCAAAATCCATCCACCTGTAAAGAGTTCTCATAGCTGCTGGGTCCAGGAACGTTTTGAAGTAACTGAGAACCGTGGGTCTCAGGTTCAGACGTCACATTAACATCAGATCGTTCCGTCTTTTAATTTTACATTTATTTATTTTTACATTTATTTATTCAAATTAAAAAGTGTCAGCAGCAGCGCCACCTTGTGGTCAGAAGAATATTGTATCAGATGCTGTCTCTGATGGATCTCTACCTACCACTGGACCAGAACCAGGAACATGATGGTTGTTGACTTGGAGACATGATCCAAATTTAGGAACACGATGTAAATTCTCACATTAAGTTCTTCTTCATTTTATTTATTTATTTATTTATTTTTATCTCCGTCCTAACGTCCTGATCTGAGACGAAGCTCAGATTAGAAATGAACCCTGGAAGATTCCAGACTGAGGTAGTGGTCTGAGATCGGATCTGGACTCTAACCTCTGACCCATCATCTGAACAGAACTCTCAAGACAGAGGTTAATGTGACGTCCGAACGAGGCCTTGGAGATGCTTTTTTTTTTTTATTCGTCCATCCTTTGGTTAAATTCATTTGCACTGTTCTCAAACTGAGAAGTAAAACCAGCCAGTCTTTCTGTCTCTGCTCTTCTAGACGGACGATGTCCAACAGGACTGAGACTCAGAGCTCCCTGGTGGACAGGTGGAGAATAGCAGGATGGAAATACTAAACCAAACTGAGATGTTTTTTTTTTTTTTTTAAATTGCGAGACTGTTTTTATTTGTATTATATTATATTTTACATTTAAAATGATTCATGTTTATTTTGTTGATCAGGATCTGGTTTGACTTTTAAGTGCTGAGATTTCTGCAGCTCAAAGTGTTGATATCGAGCCCATGGTCGCCATGTCAGCGTATGATAAACACAAAATAAAACTTTAGACTGAACGATGAGTCCGAGCAATGTGTTCCTAATAATGTGGCGTAACAGCACCGACATAGAGGAGCCCTGAGGAACCACCTCTCAGCAACTCAACAATCCTCATGGCTCTGATTGGTTGGAGTTTGCTTAGGTCGCATGTTTTTATTGTTTGTTGTTTTTGTTGCCTACAATTTAAACCACGCCCACTTTACCTGCGGACTCCCTCAGATTCACATCGTGTTTGTGATCAGGTAGGTAGTCAAGTCCTCAGTCACTTTACAGTTACAACATTTTTATTAATAACAGGAACAAAAAATGTGGACAAGGATAAAAAATCACCTGGAATCTAATTCCAACAAGAGCCGAATGAACATAAAGTTCAACTCCGCTGTATAGATCTGCTCTTGCTCTTCATTTTTCAAAGTTTTATATCCTAACGTCCAATTTATGTTGTCTTTTTTACGCTTTTATTTATTTTATTATTTTTTTTACGCTCATTTAAGTTCTGTGTTTTTGTACTAAGCGAACAAAGCGACCGGAGTCAAATTCCTTATATGTGTATTTGGCCAATAAAGGTGATTGTGATCATTTGAGGCTGAGAGCAACTTCATGAGGCCGACAAGAGCCGAATGAAGCCGAGGATAGACGAATGTACCCGACAACAGCCGAGTGAAGACGAACGGATCCGAGTCAGATTCCTCCAGTCCTCTCCGCCAGCATCCGTCCCCGGTCGGAGGAGGATGACTCCGCCGCTCTCCGCTCTCTGACGCCCCCGTGAACGAACCGGAATCTGGAACAGAAACTGGACAGAACCGGACTCCGTCCTCAGGTGAGTCCGGTCGATCCGTTATGGCGCCCATCGGCCTCGAGCTGATGCGTTATCGACCATCGATCAGTGATCGATCGGAGACCGGCGCTGACGTCATCATGTGACAGTTCGGGCGATCGATCGATGAAGCGTGTCTCTCTCTCTCTCCCTCTCTCTCTCTCACACACACACACACACACACACACACACACACAGTACATATGTTACTGCATTACGTCATCTCTGCACAGTGTGATGGAGCAGCGCGCGAGTGGGTGCTTGAGAGTGAATGTGGGTGTCAGTGATGTCATTACCTGTGGAATGTGACGTCACATGTCCACGTAACCGGTCTGTGAGGGTTCGTTCAGGCCAAAGACATTTTTCTCTTGTTGTGGTTCTAGTAAGTCTGTCAAAGGTAACGTGTTAACGCAGATTAATCCGTCATCATGATTAATCTGAAAAAAAAAACAAAAAAAAAAACAAGACGGAACATAAAGTATCATCACACTCTGCAGGAAGGAGTTTTCTTTTCACCAAGCAAACGTTAGTTGGGGATTCTGGTAGCACTTTGCCTAACGCATCGCCAGCTTGAGACAAACCAAGACAAAGACAAACTGGCGATGCTGACTTGTAAATATGTGTCCGCTCCTTCAGTTTTAGCAACATTATAAATAAGAAGTGGTCAGCTCTCTTCAACAACGTCAACAAGTAAGTTTGTCTTAGTACCAACAGGGACACGTTAATGTGGACACGTGCTGGTTTAAAAAAGACACAAATAGCTGTTTCAAGTTGTTTTGTTAAAACTGTTGAAGAAATGTGTTAAGTGCAGATATATCCCCCTATTTCTTAAACCTGTTTTCTCATGCAAAATGAAACACGATTTATAGAGATTAAAGATGAATGATATTTAATTGTAGCTGGGATAGGCTGATAGTTAATCGAGATTAGTCAAAATTAATCCACAGCAGCCCTGTGATTAATCTCAACCCTGTGATTAATCTCAACCCTGTGATTAATCTGCTGATTTTGTTTCATCTCTTTAACTTTTATTAACCAGCAAGTTACATGGCGTAAAAGAACCAGAACAACAATAAGTCTCCCAACTAACTCAGAGCTACTGTTAGCCTCCCAGCTAACAGTAGCTCCTCCTAGCATCCCAGGTGTTGGAGCAGCTGCTATGTGATTACCATGCCTTCCTCTCCGTTTGTTTCCTAGCAACAGTAACCGTGGAGAGTAACCATGTATCCAGCCTGAGAGGCTGCGTTACCATAGCGATGCAATGTGAGGCCGCACTGCTCACGCTCAGTGTGAACACACACACACACACACACAATCTACATGTATATACAGTCAATGGCGAGGACCGATGATCACAGCAGCTCCTGGTGGACGCCAGAGGAACTGCATCATGACGTCAACTTCAATTTAGATCCACGTGTCCGAACTAATGGGTCTCGGGATGTTTTCTGGGATAAAATCTAAGATTAGTTTCAAACCTTCAGTTAATTCACATTGGCTCAGCCTCTGTCTTCATCTACAGCGAGTCTCTGGTTTTCTATGTCTCGGTATGGAAGTCTGGTTGCCTAGGTAACCCTTACTGAACATGTCTTGTGAGTGGGTTGAGCTAGCTGCTCTTCTTACATCTGGGGTTCACGCAAGACTCGAAGCTGCTATCTTTCTGGAGGATTTGGTGGTAGGAACCAAAATGGTCGACGGTGTTTCCTTCAGTTAAACGTTCGGTCCCATTGGTCCAGATGAGTTCAGTTCGGTACAGCCCACTTCACTTCTTAATGGCCTCTGAGGACGAACCTCTGATTTCTGTGCAGGTGAGCCATGCCGTTGGTGAAGCGGATCATTGAGCCCCGGTACCTGTGTCGAGGAGCTCTGCCTGATGGCGTCGCCAGTGAGCTGGAGTGTGTCACCAACAGCACCCTGGCTGCAGTCATCAAACAGCTGGGCGGACTCAGTGAGTGGTTATCATTGTAACCCTGGCTGCACTGATGAACTGACAGAATCATAAACAGAATCAAAGAAGTGGGAAAAGCCACTCTGTGAACATTTCTGACTGAAATTTACAAAAAATACATCAGAGTCAGCTCAGGTCGTTCCCTCCTGGTCACTAGACAGATGTTGCACCACAGTGTGTCTTTGTCCTGGTTCGGTGTTGACAGCGTTTGCTGTCGTGCAGGTCGTCACGCCGAGGACATCTTTGGGGAGTTATTTACGGAGGCCAACAGCTTCTACCTGAGGATGAGTAGCCTGCAGGAGAGGGTGGATCTTCTGGCGGTGAAGGTCACACAGCTGGACTCCACCGTAGAGGAAGGTGGATAACACTTCATGGCCACGTGGTTTAACCCTTCGTGGGGCGAGGAACCATATTTAGTCACTTCAGCAAATTTTAAATTGCATCCCTGGTTTTCATTCAGCCAAATGAGAGAAAATCAAGGAAACATTCTCAGGTCTAATCAGGGTCTAATGTGGTCTACGAGGTCCACCTCTGCATGAACTCTGAGCACAACTGATTCATTAGGAACCATGAAGAAGAAGAAGTGTCCTAATGTTGTCTAATGTGATAATGTTGACAAGTCTCTGATGTTCTAATTCTCTAAACCCATGTTTACATTAGTTTACAGCTTAAGGTCAGGGAACTATATTTAGCAAATTCATTCATCTTGATTTTCTCCATTAAAAAAAAAAAAAAGTTAAAAAGTCTTCTAACATCCTGTGATAACACTCTAGAGTTGAAATTTAGAATTTCCAAGTATTTCAATGAGTGCTCTATAAAGGGTTAAACTATGTGATTAAGTCTTAATTTGGACCTCCCGCCGTCCTGAGAACTAAACCAAACCTGCTGTTGTCCTTTCTAGTGTCCCTGCAGGACATCAACATGCGGAAAGCGTTCAGGAGCAGTACCATCCAGGACCAGCAGGTGGTGTCACGGAGCTCCATCCTTAACCCAGTACTGGAGATGTACCATCGCTGTGACAAACCACCTCCGCTCAACATACTGACGCCCTACAGGTCAGTGTCCAATCTCAAGGGGCAAATCTGGGGTCAGAGCTTCAGGGGTCCACTCATGTAAAACTATCAATGACACAAAGCTACTATTTGGTTTAAAAAATAAAGAAATTGCAATTAAATGAGAAAAACAGTAAGTGTAAAACGAACTTAAACATATGAAGGTCAATGAAGACAGGCAACACTGCCAGAGAGACAACAGAGACAGCTTGAGTTCCCCTAAAAATGTGCTAGACACACCTGTGGCTAACACGCTAACATGCCAGCATCCCTGTGAACCTCCGACTCTCCTCTGTCTGCAGGGACGACAAGAAGGACGGCCTGAAGTTCTACACCGACCCGTCGTACTTCTTCCACCTGTGGAAGGAGAAGATGCTGCAGGCCACCGAGAACAAACGCAAAGAGAAGAGACGACAGAAGGTTCGTCAGCGAGTCCATCCATTCACTTATCTATTCATCAACTCAACTCATCCTGATCCTCCTCGTTTGTTTCCAGGAGCAGAAGAACGTGGAGGAGTCTTCAGGACGGGAGGTGAAGAAGGTAAGTTTGGACTGAACTGATCCAGAACTTCGTTTTATCTGGAGAGTCTGGTCCACTGGAGGTTCTCTAGGAGCTGGTGGAAGAACCTGGTTGACGCAGAAACTCTGCAGAGATTCTAGACCAGGGCCCATATTCATAGAGATTTTGAGAGTCCTCTCATTTAGCTGCTAACTTAGCCTAAAAAATCACAGCAAGGTGTTTTAGTTTAGGAATAATTCCAGAACATTCTCATTTTAACTCAGAGAAAGAAATGGACAGAAACTCTGACCTCTGACTCTGTGAGGTATGAGGTATGAGGTATGAGGCATGAGGCATCATTTCACTGATCCTAAAAGCTGGACAAAAATACACTTTTGGTGACAATGGCCATAGAATGGAGAATCAAATCAATAGACTTAATCACACAATCTAATCTCTATGAAGACTGCGTCATTGTAAATATTTATAAATAAAAGAAAATCTTTGCTAACCTCTCATCATTCCAGATGTTTTGAAAAAAAAAATAGGATTAAGGATATTTAGGACATATCTAAAGTAAACTGAACGTTGTTCATGAACATTTTGGAACTCATTCATGGTCTTGGTCTCTTTTAAAAGCCAAGACTCTGAAGTTTCTGTCACAAAAACAGAGTCACTCTAAGTGGTTTTGTTCTTGAGGAATCAAAGTTGGCACAGAGTTAAAAAAGAAGAAGAAGTTGCGTTGAATCCTATAATGACTTTTATCAATGAAATCAGAAGAAAATGACAGGCAGCAT
Organism: Mugil cephalus; assembly: GCF_022458985.1. Lineage (NCBI taxonomy): Eukaryota > Metazoa > Chordata > Actinopteri > Mugiliformes > Mugilidae > Mugil > Mugil cephalus. Next base: position 30,300,351 of record NC_061771.1, read on the forward strand.
TTACTCAATCACAACTCATGTACCGAGCTCTGATTGGTTCAAAAAACCTGCTGCTAATGAGTCAAATGTGTGTAAAGTCCGGTCCAGTGTTGCTATCATGCTGATAGTTGGATTTATTTACTTCCATTCATTTACCACGTTGGGTCATTTTAACGAGGGTAAAATAGCTCAGCTTTCATCAATTTCTAGGATTCCTGCACCGTCACCTCATCTTCTACCACTTATCCTCACTAGGGTTGCGGGAGTTGCTGGAGCCCATCTCAGCTGTCATTGGGCGAGAGGCAGGGTCCACCCTGGACAGGTCTCCAGCCTATCACAGGGCCAACACATAGACAATCGACCAATCAACCATCACACTCACACCTAGGGTCACTTTAGAGTCACCAATCAGACTAATGAACATGCAAACTCCTCCCAGAAAGACCCGAGCTGGACTCGAACCCGGATCTTCTCACTGGGAGGCATTAGTCCACTCCTGAACCTGATCTCACCTTAGGAGCTCTCTGAAGAGCTGGGATTCTTTAGGAATACCTTTTGTCTTTACCAGGATCTCCTCTGAACTTTGAGGGGAAACTTTTTTAGAAAACATCAAGATTTTTCCGTAGACTTTGGCCACTAGGAGCAGCTCCTTGAATGTTTAGGACTACGGGTCCTGGTCTGAGGTCAACAGATGGACCTGAGACCAGAGGATGATGATTCCTGGTTTTATACTTTGGTGGTTGTCCTCATCCTTCTGTCCCCAGGTGCGTAAGGCTCGTAACAGGCGCCAGGAGTGGAACCTGATGGCGTACGATAAAGAGCTCCGCCCGGACGCCAGAGTGACGCCTTCCCCTCACCACATGTCCGACGGCTCCATGTCTCCGGACAGGTAGGACGTCCTCATCAGATCGTCCCCATAAACCCCCCCGTCCCGAAGGTCTGACTCCTCCCCTTCCACAGGTCAGGGATGACGGACGACCCCTCCTTACCTCCCACCCCGCACCGCCACGAGGCCCATGGGCATGATGGGAAGGATCCCGTCTCCGCGGCAACCAGTGGAAGCGGTCAGACTCAGTCTCTGGACCGCGCCCTCCGACCCGCCGCCGCCGCCGCCGCCACGGCTTCCGCTCGACAGCACTCTCTGGGCCGCAACCAGCCGCAACACCACCACCACCACCACCCCCACCACCCCCCGCCACCGCTCAGCTCGGCCAATCAGAACGGAGCACGCACCAACGCCGCCAAGGACGCCATGTAAGCTCATACAGAAAGAGGGGAAATTATTCACATATATTCAGTCTGTGAAGTGACTGCAGCGAAATAGTAGAGCTGGGCGATACTTGGAATTTTGGTATCGATCCGATACCAAGTAAACTAGTATCGCCGATATTTTTTTCTTGAAATGTCGTGACCATTGAAGAACTTTGTAATTTTGCCTTTAGTTACATGGTTTCGATTATAATAAAATACAGGACAAATATTTAGGCAAATACACTGATCTTTTCTGAACTAATTACAGTATAAAACAAAAGTATCGATCCGATGTTGATATGGGCCTTGGTATCGATACTATTTGACGTTTAGGTCGATACACTCAGCCCAACCGAACTGAGAGAAGCCAATTTAGAGATTGGACAGATTTGGGACATTTAGACATTATTACTGATTGGGACACCTGATAGTTTTGGAAATGGTCCTATTTCAATGTAAACAGTTGTAAACAACTATACACTTTAGATTTGCATTCTAAGGTATAAAAATTATTCGTTAAGCGTGTTTGTGGCTCCTCCCCTCCCCAACAGTGACCATCAGATCCCTCCCGCCCCCCCGCCGCCACCTCCTCTCATGCCGTCGGGACAGAAGGCGTTCCCCAACAGCTCCACCCACAACGCTGCCGTAGCCACGCCTCCCGGTAACCAAGGTAACAGCCATTTGTCGTCCTTCCTCTCAGCACACAGAGAAACAGGCAAGCAAACAGATGAAACACCTCCCGTTGGTTTTGTCTTCAGGTGGCGCCGCTGCCCTCCCTCGCCCATACAGCCCCTCGCCCCCGCCGCCTCCACCTTCTAACTACACCCCCTCCCCGTCCCGCCCTGGAGCCCTGGCCTCTGCCGCGCCCCCGTTACCCCTGGCAACAGATGGCAGGAAGCCTCCTGGTGGACCGAACGTGCCGATGAACGACGCCCGCAGCGACCTGCTGGCCGCCATCCGCAGAGGTCACCGGGCTAATGATGCTTTAGAGATGCTAGCAAGAGCTTTAGCGTTAGCTCTAACTCTTAGCTCTGGTTGTTAGCATTAGTTATAGTGCTGGGGTGTCAAACTCATTTTAGTTAGTACACTAGTTTAGTGTAGTAACATATAAATAATGACAACTTCACGTTTCCTTTTGTTTTAGTGCCAATAAATACGTTATGAAAGTGTTTACATTTAATGAACTGCACAATTACAAAACATGTAATGAACAACAGGACATTTCTTAAGAAAAAGAAGTGCAATTTCTGTGTAGTCCGAGGCCTTAGTTGTTGTGCACGTCCACACTAGAACAAGCTCAAAGTTCAGTTTGCGCAGATTAAACTGAAAAAATTCACATTCATAGTTCGCATTTTGTAATTTTGACCTATGTTCGACTCCAAAATGAACAATTTGTGTTAATTTTTTCCAGTTTTGTTCGTATTTTTTGTGTTGCTTCAAATTCAACAATAATGTGCTGGACATCGAGACTTTTTTTTTTATCTTAGACCCCGTGGACAAAATTTACAGAAAAATTTAACTCCTTAATGTCTGTGTGGATCAGTCTACGTCCACACGTCTACTTTAATTGTAAAAAATTGCAGTCAATGTCTTCAATGTCGTTTTTGCACTTTGCTGAATTCAACCCGTCGTGGGCCAGATTGGACCCTGTGGCGGCCTGTTTTTGGTCCACCGGTCGTATGTTTGGACACCTGTGTGTTGGTGTTAGCTCTAGCTGTTAGCGGTAGCCGCTGTAATACACTGTCTCTTTTTCCGTTCTGCAGGGATCCAGCTGAGAAAGGTTCAGGAGCAGCGGGAGCAGGAGGAGGCCAAGAAACGCGAGCCGACGGGGAACGACGTCGCCACCATCCTGTCGCGACGCATCGCCGTGGAGTACAGCGAATCAGAGGAAGAGTCCGAGCCCGAGGACCAGGACTGGTCTGACTAAAGAAATAATTCATGTTTTCTGGTTTTCTGGTCAGTGTGATGCAGGTGTGATCCTGTAGCGCTCCCCCAACCCCCCTCATGATGAGACAGTTATCTCCTTGTGTTGTGCTGAATTCATAAGGACCTTAAATGAGGAGGTTCCTGCTTCTTCTTCTTCTTCTATGAATTGTGTTCAGTGACATTGGTATTTATTTACGATTTGTCGTTTCAAATAATTTTTATTAATTTTCCAAAACAGAGGTCCAGTTCAGGGCAATACACAGATCGATATTCAACTCTTAAAGATGTAGACATGTCTGACATTATTAGGACTAGTTCACGATGTGTATTTTTTGAGAATAAACTGAAAATTAAAGCCACAATCAAATAGTCAGGAGTGCTGCTCGGGTGTAACAATATATTGCCCTTCAGTTTTAGGGATCTGAGGCAATTTTGTGCAATTAAAAAGCCTTTATTTAAATGTGGCTGTCACTTAAAATCACTTAAAATAACTTAAAATCACTTAAAATCGTGCCAACGTGTTCCCGCCCTGGTGGCCTTCTTGGTAACTTGCCTTTACATGAATAAACAGAAGCCTTGTAGCTTAGCACACAAGACAACTTCAGTAAACTTACATTTTATTAGGAAATTTCAGGAAGAAAATATTGTGTAACTCCACTTAAGAGTAATGGATTATGTGTAGGACTTTGAATTGGATTAGGTGATGTCTAGGATTTAATCTGGAGTCCCACTGTTTATTTACTATTTATTTATGTGCTTATTTTAATTAATCTTTTTTGGGGTTTTTTTTGTGGTTTCTTTAGTTTTTATTTTGTATCTGCGACTAGCTGCCCGTTAAACTGTCCATTGGTTGCCATAGTAACCGGAGCCAAGCTCATGTCTTTAATGGACACGTCCCATGATGCCTCTGTTCATCGGACAGAAGCGTCACTGATTAATGTGAAGCGCTGTCGTCATAGTAACGCTCACCTGGTGACGTCAACGCCCCCTGCCAGGGATGATGTCACCAGAGGGGGCGTGTACTTCTTGCTCTGTACCATCTGTGATTGGTTGTAGATAAAGATTGATCTGTGATTGGTTGTGGTTGTTTGCATGTTGGTGGAAAAAAAAAAACGGAAATAAGAAAACTTTGACAAAAACAAAAGTCTGATTGATTTATTTATTTTGTTCTTGCAAATGTTACTCTATTGTCATACATTTTAATTTACATTTAAAGGTAAATGTTTATTTTAGATTTAGATTTTAGACTTAAGAACCACAGGTAAAAAGAAAGATCAACAACCATTATCAGGAATAGAATTGAAATTTCATTATTATTATTATTATTATTATTATTTAAAGTAGAAATGTTGAGAATAAAGTTGAAGACAGGATTGAATTTTTTCTCAATATCGACTTTACTCTAGACATTTTGATTTGAAAATACCCTAATGGCCCTAATACCCTTCCGTAGATTTATTACATATTTTATAACAGATTTTTAATCTTATTTATTAAAATGTAAACTGATGAATTAGCTGCAGCGCCGCCTCTGACCTGTGGAGGCAGCACAGCGGAAGTCATGTTTAAATGCTTCCAACGAAGAAGAAGCAGAGGCGGAAGCGCGGCGGTTTATAATGTGAGTGATTTTTTAACTCCTCACTTTAAAACTGAACTTTTGTGTGAAGTTTATTTTCAGTTAAAACCCAATAAACAAATATCAGAATAAGAAAAGAATCACTGAACGGGCTGTGATCACCGTGTTCGCAGAGCGGCCCGACCAAACTTCATTAAAAGAACCTGAGAATTAACGTTTCACTGTCCCTCTGCGGAACAGTTTAGTTTGATGGAAGATGAAACCGCTTTAGAGACAAAGTGGAGTTTTCTCTGGAAATCGGCATAAACATTAAATGTGTTCAGTTGAAATGACGCGAAGAAATATGTCAATTAACGTTCCTCTGTGTGTTGAGCGACTTATCATCAACTGATGTTAAAAACATCAGAAATATGAATAAAGTATGGTTCGCTTCCAGACCCGTCATGTTTCTGATTCACATAAATCATACAGTAATTTAATTCTTGTAATACAACAGAAATGTGTTGGCTATTATACACAAATATAAATCTGGGCTAAAACACGGGTTTCAGCTGAGTCCTGGGTGCGTTTGTTTTGCAGACCTCTGACCAGGGTGCGTTTGTTTTGTTTTTTTGTTTTTTTTGCAGACATGCCGGTGCAGGTGTGGTGCCTGTCCTTCCGGCAGCCGTATGCTGGCCTGGTCCTGGACGGGGTGAAGACGGTGGAGAGCCGCTGGAGGCCCCTGCTGGCCCCACTGGAGAACCAGACCCTGGCCGTCCACATAGCCCGGAGGGACTGGGAGGGGGACGAGTGGAGGGCGGTGCTTAGCGGCCCGTTGGGGATGAACCGAGCTCAGATCCAAGCGCTCCTGGAGTCTGGGGAGCGGTTTGGCCGCGGAGTGGTGGCAGGTGAGAATCACCTGAATTTAACTAAGCTACTAGGTATCCTGTTGGATAATCACTGCAAGGATGATTGTCTTCCAGGAAGAAATGGGATCGAAATAGTTCCCGATTAAATGTTTGTAATCAAATGGAAAAAAAACAACAGTCTAACAGTTTAATAGTGAAACAACATTTCCACACGTGCAGTGTGAAAGGAACCCAAGGGATTGGGACTGAACTGCTGTGTAGCCTTAAGAAAACCACTAGTCAGTGAGGCTAACCGGGAAAAAGGCTTCAGTTTGTTAGGGAGCAGAAGACTGAACCCTGGAACAACGGAAAGAGTGGTTCTTGAAACAATAACACAGAGAACGCTGCTGGAATCAGGGCTAAAGGAGCTCTAACCAAATATTAGTTTGCAGCTTGAGGTGTCCCTGAATGCATCACCTGTTCAAACCATCTTTCAGGTTTGGTGGATGTGGGCAGGACCTGGCTTTGCCCCGCCTCCTCCTCCTCCTCACAGGAGGCGGAGCTACAGCACCTGGAGCAGTCTGCCGTTCTGACTGGTCTCCAGGAGAAACACCTGACTCACCTGTCCAACCCTCGCTGGCTGAAGGAGCCCTTGAGGGCCCACGGAGGTCGTGACCTCTGGACTGTGGAGATCCCCGATGAGCTGTTACCTTGACGACCGGCGTCCGCGACAGTCAAGATGGTGGCGGCTCGCCAACGACCACAGAACAACTGTGTTTAGTTTCATTATTTCAGTGACATTTTCTTTTCATTATTATTGTTATTGAAAATAAAGTTTATTTCCTGTTATCTCGGTGTTGCCATGGAGACGGCTTAGAGCCATGAAGGAACTTTATCTGAAGCAGATGTTAAGAAGGGTTCAGTCTTTCTTGTCAGGTAGTTTGAGATGTTGCCATCTGGATCACGCTTCAAACTATTCAGAACCCACAGATATAAACAGCTTTTTATACCTGCAGCCATTTTACTTCTCAGTGCTATAAAACAGTGGTTCACAGCCTTTTCCGACTCAAGGCCCACTTTTAATTCCTAAACATTTTCACGGCCCACAAACACCACAGACAACACGTAGTCTGACCCTGTACAAATTGCCCCATTGGGGGACAACAAAGTAACTTGTACTTGAAAAAGAATCAAGTCTGCAGGTGAAACAAACTTTATTCTAACAGAACAGTGAAGAAAACATCAACACAAAAAGGTCCCATCAACAAACAGGGACTGGCCCCGCCCCCTCCCTCTGATTGGCTCAACACATGGTCGTTCACATAAACAGAGACAATTACTGGTCCTCATGATGCCACTAACGAGCTAAACAATTAAAGGACTTAACAAAGGTTCCAACAGGCGACTAATGAGAAAACAAGACTAATGCTAACATGCTAATCTCCATTCAACATTCAGATCTTTAATTCTTTTATTTGGACGTGAACCATGGGTGGATTTACATGGTGGAGGGAGTGTAGTGTGCCGTGTGGTGGGGGGGCGGGGCTGTGATGTAACCGACCATGTGGGCAGAGTTGGGGGCAGGGCAGTAGACCCGAGGGGCGTGGCCTCCGTTCTGGAGTGCCCCCCAGGGGGCGGTGGAGGGGATGCAGGGGTGGTAAGAGGAGTGATGGGTGAGGTGGGTGGGGTGAGGATGGATCGGGTGGGGGGCCGAGGTCAGGTAGGCGGCTGGAGGTGGAGCTTCATATGACAGGTGCAGCAGAGAGGGAGGGGGGAGGGGTGTCTGATCTGGGTACAGCAGAGCAGAGGGAGGGGCTGAGCCTGAAGGGGCGGGACCAATGGAAGAGGAAGTAGCTTCGATGGAGGGGGTGGGGCCTAAGGATGTGGGAGGAGTCAAGAGAATCAGGTCAGAGAGCGTTTTATTATTATTTTATTGTTTTCTATCAGATTAGTACTGACCCTCGGTCTGTCCATCAGCCGCCCTGGAGGATTCTGGGTAGGAGGAGGGGGGCTGGTGGAGGCCTCGGCCGCCGTCTGGGAACGAGGGGGGGGCACCTGTATAATAATAATAATAATAACACCTCACCAGGACGGATGCACTAACCTGCAGCGGTCATTCAGAACGGGTGCTGATCTTACCGTGGAGGGTGGGGTCATGGCTCAGGTAGGGGGGGTAGTGCTGATAGGGGTAGGTGGTCTCAGGTGAGGCGGGGGGGTAAACCTGCTGCTGCTGCTGCCAACAGCTCTGATGATACCACTGGGGAGAGACAGGAAGACAGACGGGTCACATCAGGATCAATAACTATTTATTAATCAATTAAATAATTAAATATTAATTGCTAATTTATTATTAAATATGTTTCTCAGTCTCTGAATGAACATTGTGAGGACTGTCCTGTCTCTGTGGACTGACCTTTCCACCATATTAGATTTAAATACTTATCGGTGTCTTCTCGGTGGACGTGTCCTACCTGGACTCCTAGGTTAAAGTAGTACTGGAGGACTCTGGCATCTACAAACACACACACACAAAAAAAAAAAAAAAAAACCATCAACAAACGGACCCTGGACAGAAACTCTGATCCATCTGACGTCTGACTTCTGACCTCTGGGTAGATCATTCCCGTTGGGGTCGTAGGAGTAAGGGGGCGGAGCCACCACGGTGCAAAGAGCCTCACCCAGCTCGTTGACCAACCAGGGGGATGAGGCCGGCATCGCCACGGCAACTGGAGATGGAAGAAGACACCTTGTTAGGTAGGTTAGGTGAAGAATCCAACCTCAGCAAGAGCTCACCTGAACGCGACGGAGCATGAGACGGCGCCGGGACGTGAGAGGCTGCAGGTAGCCGCGACGACGGGGAGGACGGGGAGGACGAGGAGGAGGAGGAGGGTGAGGAGCAGATGACGGCCAGGGGCTTCACCTGGAAAATATGTTCAGACAGGACCTGACCCGGATCTGGGACCCAGGCGAGATCAAAAAATACTGGGAGAGCCCAGGAGGGGGCGGTGGAGTGCATACCTGCTGGGTGTAGTTGTAGTTGATGTCTGCTCTGGTTGGAGAGTCACTCATGCCTACTTCCTGTTCATCCTTTCATAACGAGACAGACGTGACAAAATTCACCTGAATCCTTGGCCTCAGGTGACATTGGTCAGGTGTTGTCAGGTGTGTTACCTGGTTGGTGGAGGGCTCAGCAGTACTATAGACTCCTGACGTCTGGTAGCTCTGATCTGAAAACAGGTCGACACTGGGTCACTTTCTGTCTTCATCAAACATGGCCACCCTGAGGACAGTTACTTACCCTGAGAGTTGTAGATGAACTCCTCTGAGAACTCTGAAACACGAAGCACTGCAGGATTTTATTGTGAAACATCCACTTCACATTTAAAACTTTTTTTTTTTTTTTTTTTTTAAAAAAAGGCAGCTCGACTTGTAGAGTTTTGAAAAGATGCTTCATCCAAGTAGGTTTTTCCAGTTCAAAGGGATTGAAGGGAAGTTTGAGGTTTCAACAGGAAACGCTGTGGTAGTGGATCCATAAACACATGTGCCAACACAGGAGAGCAAACTCATCAGGAAACATTTAAGCGGTCCACCTACAGCTGAAGGACACAAACAATGTCCACATCTTAGCCAGAGAAGACGGACGATTTGAAAGAGTAAAGAAAACATCCAAGTCAGACTGGAAAAACCTTCTCCAAACCGCCTGTCCTCAAGTTCACACCTTGAGGCTGTAGCCTCTGACCGATGTTGGGTTGTTTGAACCCCACCAGAACCTGAACTACCAGAGTGGACCAGAACCATAAACAACCAGAGGAGACCAGAACCATAAACAACCGGAGGAGACCAGGACCAGAACTACCAGAGGAGACCAGAACCATAAACAACCAGAGGAGACCAGGACCAGAACTACCAGAGGAGACCAGAACCATAAACAACCAGAGGGGACCAGAACCATAAACAACCAGAGGAGACCAGGACCATAAACAACCAGAGGAGATCAGAACCTGAACTACCAGAGGAGACCAGAACCATAAACAACCAGAGGAGACCAGGACCAGAACTACCAGAGGAGACCAGAACCATAAACAACCAGAGGAGACCAGAACCATAAACAACCAGAGGAGATCAGGACCTGAACTACCAGAGGAGACCAGAACCATAAACAACCAGAGGAGACCAGGACCAGAACTACCAGAGGAGACCAGAATCATAAACAACCAGAGGGGACCAGAACCATAAACAACCAGAGGAGACCAGGACCAGAACTACCAGAGGAGACCAGAACCATAAACAACCAGAGGAGATCAGGACCTGAACTACCAAAGGAGACCAGGACCATAAACAACCAGAGGAGTCCAGGACCATAAACAACCAGAGGAGATCAGGACCTGAACTACCAGAGGAGACCAGGACCATAAACAACCAGAGGAGACCAGGACCATAAACAACCAGAGGAGACCAGAACCATAAACAACCAGAGGGAACCAGAACCATAAACAACCAGAGGAGACCAGAATCTAGGGAAATAGTACGAGGTCTAGCTGCACCAGTTTCTGGTTGTTAACAGAAACAAGTGAAGCAAGTTTCTGATGGGTTTTCCTCACAGAGTTACCTATTGAAACCTCAAACTTCCCACCAGTCGTTTAGAACTGAAGAAAACTTCTCGGATGAAACGTCTTCTCAAAACTCCTCTTCCAGTTGCCTCTTTAAACGCTTTTTGGATAAACCACGACCTGGATGACTGAGAACCTTCACAGACATCGACTTCACATATAAAACGCTGTAGGCTTTTATTGTGGAACATCCACAGGAAATGTGTGTTGTCCTCACCCTGGTCCTCCACAGTGCTCGTGTCCTCCTGGTCCTCCTCCGAGGAGCAGACGGGGGTGTTTCCGGTTGGAGGTGCGGTGGATAGGGGCCCCGAGCCCCTCTGCACTCTGTAGGAGGAGCCGGGTGGAGGGGGCGGGGCTCCCATGTTGGGGGGCGGGGCCACCGCTGGGCCCTGTGGAAGAGGTTAACCAATAAGGAGTCGTCTCTTCAAACAGGAAGTTGGTGGCGTTTCTCACCGGAAGTGGAGGGTAGATGGCGTCGCCGGCGTCTTCCAGCTGGTAGTACGCCATGGCTGCTTCTAGATCAGGCGACTCCTCCACAGCCTCTGCTGCAAACCCAAACTGACACTCTTTATTGATGGCGGCCGCCAGCTGACGACGGCTACGCCTGAAACAACAATAGTGATTCTGCTGACCTCAGGCCTAACACACAATTTAATCTAGTGCTGTCAAACAATTAACAACACTGATCAATTGGATTAAAGTGTTTGAGGATTAATTTCGATTAAGCATGATTACATATTCATTTTTAATCTTTATTAGTCGCATTTCATTTTGCATGAGCAAACAGACTCAAGAGACAATGGTTGATTAAAACATCTTCAACAGTTTCACGACTAAACAACTTTTTGTCTTTTTTTAAGCCAACATTTGTCCACATTAATGTGTCCCTGTCCCTCCTCTTTCAGCAGCTACTAAGACAAACTAAGTTGACCGCTTCTTATCTACAATGTTGCTGCAACTGAGAACAGTCTCCCACAGTGAACAGTGGCTGCAGGAGTGGACGCATATTTACAAGACGACATTACCAGCTTGTCTTTGTCTTGGTTTGTCTCAAGCTGTTAGCCCCGTTAGCCCAAGTGCTACCAGAATCCCAGACTACTGTATGCTTGGTGTTAATGTGCTATTTTAAGCTGGAAGTGCTTCAGTGAAAAGAAAACTCCTTCCTGCAGAGTGTGATAATACTTTATGTGGTTCCACTGGTCCGTCTTGGTTTTTTTTTTGTCCTCAAATGTCCCATGGAGAGGACCAACGTGCTGTTTAGCATGTTCCATCTTTATGGGTTGGTTCTGCTGCCTGTCACAACCAGATCAACTGCACATTTGTTCACGTGTGACAGTAACTCTACTTGGACAAACAGAGACGTTCAGAGTCATTCTGCTGCAAATGTTTCATTAGGTTAAAATGTTTAATCAGATTAATCCATTTTAACATGTTAATGTTGACAGCCCCAGTGTAGGAGAACATTTTATTTCTCCCTTGACCCACCAGGAGAGGTCACTTAGTCGGACAGTCCATGATGGACAGGACTGTTGTTGTTTCCTTTGCAAATTTCTGAGACCATAAAGTAAAGCCATAAAACAAGCTTTTAAGCACATTCCCGTGCCAGTGATCAAGGATTTAAACTTTTCGTGTAATCTACAGATAAGAACAACCAGACTTCTCTGGGCCTGGAAATAAATTAACTGCAAGATCTCTCTCTGACTAGAACTACAAACTATGAAATGTACACTTGTAACCAAAATTTAATCCACACTCCACTCGATTTGTGCAGATTTGTGTCAATTTACAGTTTTGTTCGTTTTTGTTCATATTTTGTTCAAAATTTGATAAAGTTAGGCTTCGAGTATGGAACCATACTGCCATCCAGAGGCTAGTTAAAGAAATGTCTTTGGAATGTAATTTTAACAAGTAATACTGTTATAGCATTTTAATATGCCTATATTATACAAAGCAAGACTGGTTAGTCTAGCCCAAATATAATGTACCTTTCTTGTTGATATTGTTAGTTAGTGTTGCTTACTATTATTATGTACTTATAATGATTTAGGATATTGAGGAAAGTCGTACAAATGAATGAATGTTTCTGATAACGTCGTTTTCATGCCGACATGATGTTCCATTGAAAGTGTTTGATTTCATGTCTCTCTCTCATCCTACTTCTGAGTTTAACATTGTGAGAAGTAAAACCGTTAGTTAATACTCTCTTATGAAAGCATTCATGTGTAAATCATCGAAAGGCACGAAGACCAGAGACATACCCTGCAGAGACATGGTGATAAACTAGCGCCAGGCCAGTCTTAGTCCAGCTCTTGTTAAGTTCAATTCAGTTCTCTCCTAGTTCTTGTTCTCTTCTCAGTTCATTTTTGTCTTAGTGATATTTTTACTTACTGCCAGTTGGCAGAAAAGATCAAGTTTCCTTTAGGACAGCGTTTTGCCACCCATTCCAGTTGTTTGGAGCAGCATCCAAGGAGTTACCATACATAGACCATCACCTTCATATTTGAGCAGAGTTAATGACTGTGCTATAACTAAAGAAACTAATCTAAATCTAAATAATTAATTTTAAGAAATTACGTTCTGTTTCAACCTCATTTTTTTACTTCTCACTTTTGTTGAACTCGTTTATTTTGGTATTTTCATCATTTTCCATTACACTGTTATATTATTCATCACATTGTTTATTATTCACCATTCACTATTTTGTAAATAAACCACATATTTCACTTGAGTCGTTGTCAGAAGTTCCTTGTGAGCTGGAAATAGATGACCCCTGTACTGAAAGCTGACGCCTCAGATATGATGAGAATGATTATTTACTAATAATTAATATTGATCCAATATTAATTGATTTATTCTCACAGTGTATTCTAAACCTGTGGGTGGTGCCCCCTTTCGATGAGTGCAGTTATTACACTTAATTGTTTAAAAACTTATTTCCCCTACACCAGTTTAAACACCACAGAAGAAGAAGCAGCAGTGTGTGTTTACCGGGACCTGAAGGCATAGTTCTCATAGTCGTGATAGTATCGTCTTCCAGGGTGGTAATAGGTCAGCTGTGGACCAATCAGGTGACGGTTCAGGAAACGGGTGGAGCTTCTGGCCAGAACCGAAAACACAAACAAACACACACAGACACACAAAAACACTCCTCGTTATCCAGCAAAGTCTTTTTTTGTTTTGACAAAACTCAAAATCTTTGGGTCCAAACCTGAACTTGTACCAGAGTAAACCAAGACTTGAACTACCAGAGGAGACCAGGACCTTTACCACCAGAAGGAAACCAGGACCTAAATTACTAGAGGAAACAAGAACCTGAACTACCAGAGTAAACCAGGACCTGGAATACCAAAGGACACCGGGACCTGGACTACCAAAGGGGTCCAGAACCTGAATTACCAGAGGAGACCAGGACCTTTACTTCCAGAAGAAAACCCGAACCTGAACTACCAAAGTAAACCAGAACTTCCAGAGGACACCAGGACCCAGATTAACCAGGCCCTGAAATACCAGAGTAAACTTGGACCCTGACTATCACAGGAAACCAGAACCTGAACTACCACAGTAAACCTGAACTACCACAGTAAACCAGAACTACCAGGACCTGAACTATCAAAGTGCCAAAGAAGAGATTATGGTTGCAGAATGTACCGGTCCTTAGAACAAGGCTAGCTGTTAATCAGGTCCCACCTTGAGGCTCCGTAGCGAGGAGGTCTGGCCGTGGGGTGGTGGTGTGGGGGGGCATAAGGGTCGTAGGTCATGGGTGAAGATGGGGGGGGTAGGCGGGGGTGGCCTGCTGGCTGTAAGCGGGGGGGCAGGGCAGAGGGGGCGGGGCATCCATAAGAAGATGGCGGCGGCATCAGTAACTCCGCCGGCTTCATGCCACTGCTGCCCCGAGACTTTCTGAAGAACCGGTGGCGGTGGTGGCGTTGACCACGAGAGTCCGGGTCTGATCCAGGGACAGAAAGGAGGTCACGACAGGTCAGGAGGCTGGAGGTGAAAAGGTTCAGACCTAAAACTTACCCAGGTCTCCTTTTCTGGTTGGAGCAGCCACGTTCCAGGCAGGAACCGGGTTGACTTGTTTCAGGTCAGTGAGAGGAACCAGGTGTCTGCCAGACAAGGACACATGAGTTCAGATCAAACCAGACACGGGTCCAAGTCCAGATCCAGGGTCGGGTTTAGGTGAGTTACTTTTCTCCCAGCTCCTCGATGAACACAGTGACAGCCGTGGAGTGAGTTCCTACTTCCTGGATGAAGGCGTTGTAGTACTTCCCCTTCGGCTCCAGGCGCACCTAAAACCCAGAGGACACCCGAGCTTCAAACTGGCTCACATCTGCACGCTAGAATGCTAACGTTAGCATTGAGCTCAGTGTGTCAGTCCAGAGGAACACTTCCACTTATTTCAACATCTGAAAGGAACTAAAAAAGCGTGACCTCACGGGGGCGCTGTGGACTATCAGTCTGGACAAAACTCATCTTTTAGTTTTCAGATTCTGTGTTTTCACACAATTCAAATGAAATGAAATGAACCGAATCCCAGAGGAGCTTCAGTAACGTTAGTTATCATCAGCTGGTAAAAGTCAGTGAGACCCATAAGTCAATGGATCCAGAGACTGAAAAATGTTTAAATGATGGAGGAAATGACGGCAAGTCTGCAGCCGACAACGGACACTTCTGAGCAAGATCAACTTTTATATATTGAGTGTTTGATGGACGGCATGTTGTGATGGAGCACAACTGGGAAGAGATGCCTGGCTGAATTCCTCAGATATTTGCTCCTCCAGGTCACTGTTACTATTATTAATATCATAATTACTTTATTTTTTCATATACCTCAGCTTTTATGTATTTATTTGTAGTTTGCTCTATATTTTCTATACTTTATCTTTATACATTAATTATATATACCTCTTTATCTTAATTTAGATGCATATTTGTGTTTATATGTGCATGCATGTGTGTGGATGTTTATGTATGGATGTGTCTGCTTTTACTACCCATTTTTATTTTATGTAATTAATTTTATCTATTTATTTTTACATATTTTAATCCCCCCCCTTGCCCCATTTTGTATTTTGTATATACTGCCCACCAGGCATATACGCCATTCATTTATAATATAAAGTCATATATCAGGAAATGTTTTGTAAAAAGTTTAAATAAAAAGTTCTAAAAATAAATAAATAAAAGTCAGAGAGTCTCTTCTTCTCAGGTCAGTGAAAGTCAGGTTTTTTTTCTTACCTGACACTTGTCTCCCAGGAAGTACTGTCTCCCTGCAAACACCAAGTAGTCCGTCTTCTGCATCTCTGTGAAAGCACAGGAACCAGATTGGCCCAGGAACCAGATTGGCCCAGGAACCAGATTGGCCCAGGAACCAGATTGGTCCAGTGTTCTCACCACTCAGCCATTTGTTACCTTTGCAGGTGTCCTGCCAGACGTCAAACTCCAGGTTTCTGTATACTTCCCCATCCAGAGATTTCATCACTTTGTAGGGCAATGACAGTCTGGAGGGGGGCGGGGCTTCAGCAGGAGGCTGGACGACAACATCAATAACAACTACAACCACATCATCATCAACTATTACTACAACCACCAGGTGCTCTCACAGACGTTTCTCTGGAATCTACCGACACCACCGTGAAATAAAGTCGTCATTAAAAGAAGAAGAAGATCAAACGTTTATCAGAGTTGAACTCTGAAGTCACATGATTTGCGTGTTGACTGTGAACACATCATACCTTTGTGTCATCTGATACAGCTCCACCCGCCTCCACCTCCTCCCTGCAGAGAAAACAAACATGATGACACCAAAGCTAAAGTACCAGTAATTCATTCCTATCTGGTCTGAAACAACTGGAGTGTGTGTGTGTGTGTGTGTGCGTGTGTGTGTGTGTTACCTTTGTGCTCGGTCCTCCGGTGCGTCGTAGCCAGTGTCAACATCACTGCACACTGATGGACTGTTTCTATAGCGACGACCTCCGACCCTGAAGGCCTCCATAGCTTGACAAAGCTCCGCCTCCTCCAGCCCAAACACCTGAGTGTAGAGTAGCTCGTACAGGAGAGCTACACAACACAACACACGACACACACACTTTCAATAAGCAACATCTCCACTGTCACAGGTTTATTTCCATGTCAGAGTCTGACCCAAAGATTCTCTGTGGGGTTCAGGTCTGGACTGATCTGAATTGAATTCACTATTTGAGCCCCATGAATCCTGGAATATGGCATCAGGGGAGAAAACCTCCACGGATGGAATAACCTGGTCATTCAGTATATTCAGGCATCAGCTGACCTCAGTCTTTGGGCAGAATGTTGCTGAACCTGGACCTGAGCTACTGCACCAACCCAAGATCATAGCGCTGCCCCCACAGGGTTCAGACTTCAGTTCTCGTTAGACCCCCGTCAATCACTCGTCTCCACCAATCAGAGACCACTTACACTGACAGAGGGCGGCGGAGGCGGGGTAACTCCTCGGGTAAACGATGTCATAGTGGCCGTTGATGGAGCAGCACAGCGTCACCTAGGCAACACAACACCGACCAGTCAACACTGTCCAATGACGTCGCACGTCAACAGTCGCGTGACGCGCGTTACCACGACGACCGCCGGTTGTATGGGATTCAACACTTACCTTGTCCACAAAGTCGGCCTCCGAGATCACAGTGGCCGGTTTCCCCGGGTAACGGTAAATCAGGAAACAACGCCTGGATGCACACAGACAAACCAACCAACCACAATCAATATCATGTTTTTGTGTTACCTGCCTAGGGACTGAGGATGCTAATTAGCATTGTTGCTATAAACTGGTATATTTACATCTATTGCGTCTGAATAGATGTTTATTAATGTGCAACATCTCCATAAAATAAATAAACAAGACCTCATCCATCACTGAAACAATATCTGCAGCTTAAAATGCACGAACCTGCCGATTGGTCCACTCACCTGTAGAGCTGAGACAGAGCCTTAATCTCCACCTGACCTGCCGTCTCCTGACAACACACAAACACACCATTAACACACCTGCTCAGACGCACAGGTCACAAGGCCACAGCTCACCTTAGGGTCCTCCAGACGCTCCAGGTACTTCTCAAACGAGCCCTCGACAAACTGAAGCAGAGAACACAGATGTGGACACGAGGCTGGTTTAAAGCTGCATCAGTCGGGACGTCAGCTGTTTTACTCACCGGCTCAAAGTTGCCTCTGTTGGTTCTCATGAAGTTGGCGCAGTCCAGTCTGATCTTCTGGTGGTAGTTCTGAGAGAAAAACAACTAAAAGACACGTTGTTGGTCATCAGTCAGTTACTGGATCATTACGCAGAGAAGTTACAGACGGAACTGGATCCACACAGAGCTCTGATCAGTCCGACTTAACTAGAACTTTAAAGGGAACTGAGCTCAACCACAGGAACCATCCTCAAACACAGGAACTGAGCACAACAAGAACCAACAAACCACAGGAACCGAGCTCAACGAGGACTGACCTCAACAACAAGAACCATCAAACCCCAGGAACCGAGCTCAACGAGAACTGATCTCAACAACAAGAACCATCAAACCACAGGAACTGAGCTCAACAACAGCAACCAACCAAAACAACAAGAACCATCAAACCACAGGAACCGAGCTCAACGAGAACTGACCTCAACAACAAGAACCATCAAACCACAGGAACCGAGCTCAACGAGAACTGACCTCAACAACAAGAACCAACAAACCACAGGAACCGAGCTCAACAACAGGAACCATCCTCAAACACAGGAACTGAGCACAACAAGAACCAACAAACCACAGGAACCGAGCTCAACAAGGACTGATCTCAACAACAAGAACCAACAAACCACAGGAACCGAGCTCAACAAGAACTGACCTCAACAACAAGAACCATCAAACCACAGGAACCGAGCTCAACGAGAACTAACCTCAACAACAAGAACCATCAAACCACAGGAACCGAGCTCAACAAGAACTTACCTCAACAACAAGAACCATCAAACCACAGGAACCGAGCTCAACGAGAACTAACCTCAACAACAAGAACCATCAAACCACAGGAACCAAGCTCAACGAGAACTGACCTCAACAACAAGAACCATCAAACCACAGGAACCGAGCTCAACAAGAACTGACCTCAACAACAAGAACCATCAAACCACAGGAACCGAGCTCAACGAGAACTAACCTCAACAACAAGAACCATCAAACCACAGGAACCGAGCTCAATGAGAACTGACCTCAACAACAAGAACCATCAAACCACAGGAACCGAGCTCAACGAGAACTGACCTCAACAACAAGAACCATCAAACCACAGGAACCGAGCTCAACAACAGGAACCATCCTCAAACACAGGAACTGAGCACAACAAGAACCAACAAACCACAGGAACCGAGCTGAACGAGGACTGACCTCAACAACAAGAACCATCAAACCACAGGAACCGAGCTCAACAAGAACAACCATCAAACCACAGGAACCGAGCTCAACAAGAACTGACCTCAACAACAAGAACCATCAAACCACAGGAACTGAGCTCAACGAGAACTGACCTCAACAACAAGAACCATCCGCAACCAACACAAACCGACTTCAATAATAAGAACCAAACTAAATCAAAAGAACCATCCTCAACAACAAAGACCTCAATGACTGGAACCAATCTCAACAATAATAACTGACCTCAACCTCAGGAACCATCCTCAACCAACACAAACCGACTACAAACACAGAAACCAACCTTAATGACAGGAACCATCCGCAATGACAACAGGAACCATTCACAATCAGTACAAACCGACTTCAAACATAGGAACCAACCTAAATGACAGGAACCATGCAGAAAACTTCCTGTCCAGGTGAGAACTCCAGGTCCAGGTCCAGGTCCAGGTCCAGGTGAGCCTTGAATGGACAACTTCCACCACTGACCGCCAATTCTCCCCCTCCCCCCCTCCGGTTCTCACCTGCTCGGACACGGCCCGGAACAGACTGGACGCGTCCCGGGCCACCATCTTCCGGTAGAGGCCCAGACTGGACAGATATTCGTCCATGTTGACGAAGTACTTCTTCAGGCCTTTGTGCATCCCGCCGCCGCTGACTGCTGATCCTCGGCCTCGGTAGACTCGGTAAACTGCGCCGCCTCGTGCCCAGGTGACATTAATCAGGTCTGATTAACCCAGAGGCCTCAACGGTAGTGAGGCGTTTACTGACCCACACAGGCTCAGACATCCCAGGATTCAAATAAAAACACACAATGAGGAAAGATTTAAATTTTTTTAATTTCTTTTATGTTTAACTCGTATCTTATCTTATCTGGTTAAAATGTGTAAAATGTACATTTTCCTTATTTTTATGAGGACAAGGCTTCATGATATCCCCAAGAACAGCTACTTTCACACAACAAAATATTTGTTTTTACCATTTTACTAAATTCTGAAGGTCTCTTTAAAAGAAGGTGACATCTGTGGGTCAAATATGACCCGCCAAGAATAGAGATGTATGGATCATAGAAAATGTTTTAGGTCAAAAAATACCCCTCTTCATCTTTGAAAATAAGGTCAAGCAATATATTAATCCTGTAAGACATTCCACTAATATAAAATACTTCGGATTTATGTGCTCTTTTCAATGTATTTGTGTAGTGAAATATTGTATAATAAATAATAAATTAAATGATGATAATAACTTATGGAGGGAGCAATGATGATAAGGCTGTAGAATTAGGTTCTGGTTCATTTTATTTATTTATTTTTTATTTGACACATTTAGAACAGAAAAACAAACAAAAACAGAACAATGATATAATGTGACTGTGACTGTAGACTGTATTGTATAAAATGAAATTCACAGTGAAGTAAGAAAAAAAAATCAGCCATGAAATAAACAAATTATTGTATATTGTATATAAATATAATGAGCACAGTAATAATGAGTAAACCTGATGGAATAGAGGAAAAGGGCATTCAGGTTTATTGTTTTCAAGCTCAGGTTAGTCCCCAGACATTTTATTTTATTTTTCTCAGTTCTACATCTATACCTATACTTTCGTTTACATCATGTGCTGTGTGGAATTATTACTGTAATGGCTGCAGGTACAACGATAGGTTTTTCTGTGCATCGTACTATGTACGACTGTGCATGTGACAAATTAAGCTTTATCTTCTTATGTTATCTTAGTATCATTATCTTATTTCGAAACATAGACTTTCTGACATATTTTGATTCCAAACACATCTTTTTAAAATAGTTTACTCCACCTAACTCCCTCGTTGCTATGTACTTAAATCTGCTTTTATACTATTGCAGTCTGTGTTTTATTCTTATAAAATATATATATATATGTGTGTGTGTGTGTGTGTGTGTGTGTGTGTTTTACATGTGGTTATTTTATGTAAGGTGACTTTGAGTGTTTCAAAGGATATTATTATTATTATTATTATTATTATTATTATCTTAAACACAATATTTTAACTCTTTTTTATTTGTAACTGACTTTAACATAATTTTAATTCTTTATTCTATCATTTATTTCTAAATATTCCTCCTAATCCCTTTTCTTCTTATCATTATTATTATTACTTAATCAGTAATGTTGACTAATTGATTGGTGAATTAATTGGTTGGTTAATTGATGAGTCTCCACCAGGGGGCGGTGAATCTTCCCGTTCATCATCCTCATAGAAGAAGAAGAACCGGCTCACAGTGCGCATGCGCCCCGTGAGTACCAGGACTCTGAGGGTCAACATGGTTCTGGTTCCTCTGGTCCTGTTTGTCTCTACCAGACTCTGATCCAGATGTTGCGGCTGCTGCTCCGGAGGCTCCGGCTGCTGCCCGGGCCGCGGGGTCTCCGGTCTGCGGACTCAGCCCGCTCCTTCGGCGGCTCCGCTCCGGAGATGCCGGCCGCTCAGGTCCGGAGCACCTTCCTGGACTTCTTCCGGGAGAAACACGGACACCTGCTGGTTCCGTCCTCCCCGGTCCGGCCCAGAGGAGACCCCAGCCTCCTGTTCGTCAACGCCGGCATGAACCAGGTGGGTGCGGACCCGGTCCCGAACTAGAGAACCAAGAACTACAGAACAGGTGGATCTATGGAATGTGGAACTACAGAGACAAAAACTATAGAACCAAGAACTATGGAACAGGTGGAACTACAGAACGTAGAACTACAGAGACAAAAACTACAGACTAGACAGGACACGAGACACAACTATAGAGCCAATAACTACAGGACAGATGGAACTATAGAACCTAGAATTAAAATTAATACAAGAACCACAGGCAGCTACATGAAAGGCAGATGAATTAATTAATATGAGACTGGACCAGTGTTTACAGCTCAGGTCAGAGCTTAACTCATTGAACATGTACTTCCTGTTTATATGTTTCTTTAGACCTGATATTATTATTATTATTATTGCTGTTGTTGTCATTATTATATACATCTTGTTTAATATTTAAAACGACTTTAATAAGAGAGAAGGTTCATACGTGGTGTTAATATCAGACCTCCAGCTGACTCTTCTTCTGTGGTGTCAGTTCAAGCCCATCTTCCTTGGTACCGCGGACCCTCGCAGTGAAATGTCCTCATACCGCAGAGTGGTCAACAGCCAGAAATGTGTCCGAGCCGGCGGCAAACACAACGACCTGGAGGACGTGGGCCGGGACGTGTACCACCACACCTTCTTCGAGATGCTGGGGAACTGGTCCTTCGGAGACTACTTCAAGGTAGGAGAGGGGACGGGGACTTCCTGTTTAAAAGGGGGGCGGAGTCTCATTTAGTTTCTGTGTGTTTCCAGGAGGAGGCGTGTCGCATGGCTTGGAGCCTCCTCACAGAGCATTATGGGATACCCGCTGAGAAACTCTATGTGTCTTATTTTGGCGGGGACACTGGGGCGGGGCTACCGGCCGACAACGAGACGCGACACATCTGGTTGGACGTCGGGTGAGTCCACACGAGTTCTCAGATGGACACCGTCTGGTTCAGGGTTCAGGGTTAACTTAATGTCACCCCCCCACAGGGTTCCTCCTGGACGTGTCCTGCCCTTTGGCCTGAAGGACAACTTCTGGGAGATGGGGGACACCGGCCCCTGTGGCCCATGCACCGAGATCCACTACGACCACGTGGGAGGACGAGACGCCGCGAAGCTCGTCAACGCTGACAATCCAGATGTGGTGGAGATCTGGAACCTGGTCTTCATGCAGTACAACAGGTTCATATGCAAACCGGCTTAGACCGGATCAAACTGGTTCACATGGGATTACTCTAATTCAGATTAAGATTAAACCAGTTCAGTCTGGATCAACCCAGTTCAGACTAAATTAAACCAATTCACATTAGATTAAACCAGTTCAGACTGGATCGAACCAGTTCAGACCAGATTGAATCAGTTCAGACCAGATTCAACCAATTCAGATTAGGTTAAACCAATTCAGACAGGTTGAAACTAGTTCAGATTAGATCAAACCAGATCAGACCAAATCAACTCAGATCAACTCAGTCAGTTGAGATTACATCAAACCAGCTCAAACTAGATCTAACCAGATCAAATTAGATTAAACCAGTTCAGACTGGATCAAACCAGTTCAGACCAGATTGAACAAGTTCGTACCAAATTCAACCAATTCAGATTAGGTTAAACCAGTTCAGGTGGGATCAAACCAATTGACATTACACCAAACCTGTTCAGACCAGATCAAACCAGTTCAAACTAGATGAAACCAATTCAGACAGGTTGAAACCAGTTCAGATTAGATCAAACCAGATCAGACCAGATCAAACCAGTTCAAACTAGATGAAACCAATTCAGACAGGTTGAAACCAGTTCTGATTAGATTAAACCAGTTCAGATTAGATCAAACCAGATCAGACCAAATCAAACCAGCTCAGACCAGTTTAAACCAGTCCAGACTGGATTAAACCAGTTCAGATTAGATCAAACGAGTCAAGACCAATTCAGACCAAAACCCGTTCCTGGTCTGGTCCTGTCTCCTCAGGGAGCTGGATCACAGTCTTCGGCTGCTGCCCCAGTTCAGTGTGGACACTGGGATGGGACTGGAGAGACTGGTCCGAGTCCTGCAGGGCAAAAGGTCCAACTACGACACGGACCTGTTCACCCCGCTGCTGCACGCCATCCACCAGGTACCAGTCCGTTGTCGTGGTGTGTCTCTATGTCGTCATGGCGATGCGTTTCTCTGTTGTCACGGCGACGTGTCTTTCCTCAGAGATCGGGGGTGGGGCCGTACGGCGGGAGGACGGGGACGGAGGACGGGGGGAAGGTGGACCTGGCGTACCGAGTCGTGGCCGACCACATCCGAACGCTGTCGGTCTGCATCGCTGACGGAGTCCATCCAGGCATGTCCGGAGCAGAGTGAGTCTCCGTCCAATCAGCTGCCGGCGCTGACGCCATGTGTCTCGGTTGTATCTGATCCGGTTTGTGTTCCTGGGTCAGGCTGGTGCTGAGGAGGATCCTGCGGAGGGCGGTCCGGTTCTGTGTGGAGGTTCTTCAGGCTCCTCAGGGAGCGCTGGCCAGCCTGGTTCCTACCGTCACCCACATAC
Source organism: Mugil cephalus (assembly GCF_022458985.1). Taxonomy (NCBI): domain Eukaryota; kingdom Metazoa; phylum Chordata; class Actinopteri; order Mugiliformes; family Mugilidae; genus Mugil; species Mugil cephalus. The sequence continues at coordinate 30,324,068 of NC_061771.1, forward strand.
TGGTAAAATACATTTCCCACAATCCCTCTGACCAGGAACTCTTACGCACACTTTTCCACCAAACAGGTTCCAGACCTGGTTTGGAACCGCATAAGCACCAGCCAGGCTGGTTCCAGATTGGTTCCAGTCAAGCATCGAGCTGGGCTAAGGAGGTGGGCGGGGCTACAGACCAAAACAGGAACAGCTAAAGTTATGAACCGCCATTTTTAAAACTACAACCAGCAGGTCGCATCGAAAAGAAAAGAAGAAACCCAATGACTGTTGGCCTCTGGAAAGTAAACCGGTTCTTCAGAGGAAACAGATCAGAACCAGTTAAGCACTGAACCGGCACCTGGTTCTTTTTGCTGGAAAAGGGGGGTAACTGATTGTTCCCTTTTTTCGCAGGGTGACGTGTATCCGGAGCTGCACAGGGAGGAGGACCGGGTGAGTCTGGTGGGATCCAGATGTGTGTTCACCTGTGGAACCAGGTGAACGATGGACGGGGAAGTAGTGATCAGCTGGTAGTCTTTGTCTTCCAGATCGTGGACGTCATCAACGAGAACGAGGCTCAGTTCCTGGCCTCTCTGCAGCAGGGCAGCAGGCTGATCCAGCGCACGCTCAGCAGGGAGGACTACAAACATGGAGTCTTCCCAGGTCAGTTCACCTGCGAGCTCCTCGTCCAATCAGAGCCTGTCCTGTGTAGCGTTGCCGAGTAACAGTATCTCCTCTGACTGTGTGCTAGCCTCGGTGGCCTGGTCGCTGCACAGGGACCTGGGCTTCCCTCTGGACCTGGTGGACCTGATGCTGGAGGAGAAGGGGGTCCAGGTGGACCGCCCGGAGCTGGAGAGACTGATGGCAGAGAGCCAGAAGGTGTCAACCTCATTAAACCTTTAAAAAACAAACAAACAAAAAAAGATAAGATGGGTGTCTCAGATTTAGCAGTAGCTAATTTCCATCTGTAGTCCTACATAAAACATGAAATAGACACCACAGGAAAGACTACAAACATGGAGTCTTCTCAGGTCAGCTCACCTGTGAGCTCTGGTCCAATCAGAGCCAGTCCTTTTGCATATTTGTCACCCTTCACTATTTCAGATCATCAAACTAATTTAAATATTAGTCGAAGATAACGCAAGTAAACACAATGCATCGTCTGTGAGGTAACAGATGGTTGGTTGTGTCTCAGGTGGCGTCCGAGTCGTCTCAGTCAGCCGATGAGTCCCAGGTCGTGCTGGACGTCGTCAGCCTGGCGGAGCTGCAGCGTCTCGGGGTTCCTCACACCGACGACGGCCTCAAATACCGGTACCGACTGGACCAGGACCGATACGGTACGGACCGGTTCCGCCATCACCGGTATCCTGACGCTGTCCACGCCACTAACCGCTGACCTGAACCCACTCCCAGTGTTCCCAGCGTGCCGAGCGACGGTCCTGGCGCTGCACGACGGCCAGACCCTGGTGTCGGAGGTCCCTGAGGGCCGGCGATGTGGAGTCATCCTGGACCGCACCTGCTTCTACTCCGAGCAAGGGGGGCAGTCCCACGACCGGGGCTACTTCACCAGGGACGGGCTGCAGGTCAGCGGAACCGCTAACCCGCAATTAATGCTTCACGCATGCTAACGTCGCAGCTAACCTCCACACTATGACTGGTCCTTCTTGGCAGTAGCGTGTTTCCTCTTTATTATTTGCAGAACCGCCTCCAATCGCTGCGATTCGTTGTTTTGGATGAGTAAACAATAGTCCAGCTACACGTGCACTGTTTGTGTTGAAAGTTTCTGCACGACCACACATGTAAATTACGGTATTTTTCAAAATTCTGACCGTATCACTTTTTACTTGTTCACAACATTTTCTACTGATTGAGAGAAATTGCTGCGACAGATTGACTAAGGATGGACTGTTTTACTGTGGTGATGAGTAAATATTGTAAAATAATACCACGCTAGTAGTAAAACAGGTTTGCATGGCCACATGTTAGCACTGACTGCCGATATTAAAAAAAAAAAAAAAAAAAAAAAAAGGATGAAATGTTATCAAGATCAAATGAAAGAACATGGACAATAAGGTTTCTTTTATTTTGACATATTTATATTTAAACATATTTAAACTTCTATGTCTGTGATGTCAATAGCGACCGGCTACCGTAACAGTTGTAGTCTACGCGCAACATTTTTCATTCACAAGAATCTAAAAATGGGAACATTTTCGGGGACAGGTCATTCAAAAACGGGGACTGTCCCCAGAAATCGGGGACGTCTTGTCACCCCAAAAAAAAAAAAAACAAAAACAAAAAAAACAACGCGTCACCTTTTTTCCCAGTGACTCAGTGACACCGTGTGTGTAGAAGCGCTTCAATGAAAATGTTCCGATCTCACGATGTAACATTCTGAACACTGTGTAATGAAATATGCCAGTATATTAATGTATATTAATGTATATTAATGTATAATAATGTATATTAACACCCAGCCTGCTGTTGGTGGTGAAACAGGAAGTAGAAACCAGGCTGGTAGATCAGACACAGCACCACCTAGTGTCTGGGCGAGTGTCCAGGTGACTCCAGGTGTTTCCTGTCTCTCAGGACCCGGTGCCGTACCCGGTGGAGGCGGTGCTGAGGGCGGGGGGCTACGTGGTCCACCAGGTGACCGCAGCCGACAGCCTGAAGACTGGAGACCAGGTCCAGCTGCATCTGGACCAGGTGAGTGCAGGACTCCAACCTGGATCTGTTCCAGGTTTAGTTCAGACCGACCCAAGAATATTAGCAGAACTACAGGACTATTTTGTTTTTTAGTTTCCGGCTGATGTGACGTCCTCTGTCTCTGTCTCTGTCCCTGTCTCTGTCCCTCAGCTCCACAGACTGTCCTGTATGGTGAAGCACACAGCGACTCACATCCTGAACTTTGCTCTGAGGAAAGTTCTCGGTCCCTCGGTTCAGCAGAGAGGATCTCACGTGTCGGCCGAACGTCTCCGCTTCGACTTCACCGCCAAGGTCCGTCTCTGTCCCCTCCGTCTGTCCTCGCCACGGCCCCGCGGCCGTCTCTGTCTGACGTCCCGTCCCTCCGTCTCTCCCCAGGGTTCTCTGACTGTCCCGCAGCTGCAGCAGGTGGAAAGCTGTGTTAACGACATCGTCTCAGCCAATCAGATCGTCCACAGCCAGGAGCTCCCTCTGCAGAGAGCCAGGAGCATCACGGGCCTGAGGACAGTGGACGAGGTGACCTGTCCCCATCCGTCTGTCTGTCTTTCTGATGGTCTCGCCTGTCTCCGGGCGTGCTGACCGTCCTGTCCTCGTGTCCTCCGGTCAGGTGTATCCTGATCCCGTCCGGGTGGTGTCCGTGGAGGTGCCGGTCTCTGAGCTGCTGGACAATCGGACGTTGGACAAAGAGACGTCCGTGGAGCTGTGCTGTGGAACGTGAGACACCTGTCCACCTTTTACATTTACTCAGACGGGGTCAGCGGGGACAGACAGAGTCTAACTTCCGTGTCGTTTGTAGTTGTCAGTGAGTCCGTGGTTTGTTTCTCGTCTGTGTCTCTTTTGTCTTTAAAGTTTAACGTCTCTTTTTTCTTGCTTTTTAATCAATGAAATTTCCTAATTTAATGAGGAAACTGACACGGACGTGATGCACGTTACAAAACTTGGTAATAGTTTTTCACACCAAATGTCAGAGAACAAGAATATGAACGTAGAAATCACATGAACTTAAACTCGTCTCTTTCCACTTTAAGCTCAGTCAGATTTTATGGAGATCTGAGTATTTCTCCACTGTTGTGTAACGGGAAAGAAAGAAAGATGCTACGCTGCACAAACCGACTTTCAAGAAAAATAAAAGCCTCAAATCAAGGACACACGTCTTATGTTTTGTCCAGAAAAACCATTAACCCACTGGGAGATTTTATTTTTTTTTCCTGATACAAGATGATTTGATTGAATCTAAGATTATTTAGCTTCGTTTTTTTTGTCCCACGTGTGAGACTAACGGACGTGTCCCTGTCCCTGTCCCTGTCCCTGTCCCAGTCACCTACTGCGGACCGGAGCCGTCCAGGACCTGGTGATTGTCTCCGAGAGACAGATGGTGAAAGGGATCAGTCGGATCGTCGCCGTGACGGGACGGGAAGCAGCGCGGGTCAGAGATCACAATACTGTGGATCGTAGGGCTTCAACAGGGGGTCCTGGCCCTAGCTGTCCTCTGTCCTCTGTCCTCTGTCCTCTGTCCTCTGTCCTCTGACCTCTGTCCTCTGCGTCCTCAGGCTCGAGAGGCCGGACAGGTGTTGTCTCAGGACGTGGACTCTCTGTCAGCCAGACTCCCAGACTCCGCCTCCAGCATCGACTCCGCCCAGAGACTCGCCAAGGAGGTCGGCGTCCTCTCTGACGTGAGTACACTACCCACGATGCACTGCTGCAGCCGCTGAGACACTAATTGAAGCTCCACTCGTGACTTATTGCGCTGAAAAGCCATAATCACGGAGGTCGTAAGTGATTTAAACCCTGTTTAAAATCGTCCGTAATTAGTAAAGTAAAAAAAAAACCTTAATTACTTTTGTTACTTTTTCTGACTATTTTCACTTAATAATTATTAGGACGCTGTTCGAATCAAATCGAGCATTAATTAATAAAGAAGGAGCTGATTTAAATACTGACAGGTCGTTGGTAGTTTCTTCCCCCGGGATAAATAGCATCAAAAATATATATTTTTAATTAATATCTATTATAATTTAGAAAGTAACTAAAGTAAAACACAGAGTTTATTTATCCCATCAGACCGTGACACAGACGTAGGAGGATAATGAGGTCATGTCTGAATCGCAGGACGTCCTCAGGTAAATCTGACCTGAGCGGGACCTAACGGGGGCGTTTGCCCCTGGTCTGTGTCTTGCAGGCTTTAGATAACACCCCCATCCCCCAGTGGCAGCGCAGGGAACTGCAGAGTCGACTCAAAGCTCTGCAGAGGACCAGCAACACGACGGTCAGGAAACTGGAGACCAGAGAGGTGAAGCGCACACCTGACAAACACACACACCTGACAAAGGTGAGGTTCCGCTCTGACGTGATTTCCCATCATGCTTCGCTCAGGCTGCAGCCAGAGCTCAGGCTTTGCTGGAGAGGAGCGGAGGGAAGGAGGTTGTGGTGGAGCTGGTGGACACGGACTCTCTGTCGGTACGTAAACGCACCCGTTAACAGATCAGCTGATTCCTGATGAATCCTTAGCGCAGGAGCCCCGCCCCCCACCAGCTATATATGTTCTGTATTAAACTATAAATACATATTATTATCAGTTTTACATCCAGTATGAAGCTATTCAAATAATACTAAGGTTCAAATGTTATTTTTTTACCACAGTAGAGCGGCCGCGTGTGTAACTGGCAGATAAATAAAGTGACAGATTCAGGTTTCTGCTTTAAACGAACCTGAGACATGTTTAGATGTTTGACCCTGTTCAGAAACACACAACTTGTCTCATTAACGGATGTTGATGGGAGCTGCTAGCTTCTCTTCCGCTAACATAGCTAGCTGCGCTGTTAGCTTCTCTTCCGCTAACATAGCTAGCTGCGCTGTTAGCTTCTCTTCCGCTAACATCGCTAGCTTCTCTTCTGCTAACATCTCGAGCTGCGCTGCTAGCTTCTCTTCTGCTAACATCGCTAGCTGCGCTGCTAGCTTCTCTTCTGCTAACATCGCTAGCTGCGCTGCTAGCTTCTCTTCCGCTAACATCGCTAGCTGCGCTGCTAGCTTCTCTTCTGCTAAAATCTCTAGCTGCGCTGCTAGCTTCTCTTCTGCTAACATTGCTAGCTGCGCTGCTAGCTTCTCTTCTGCTAACATTGCTGGCTTCTCTTCTGCTAACATTGCTAGCTGCGCTGTTAGCTTCTCTTCTGCTAACATCGCTAGCTGCGCTGCTAGCTTCTCTTCTGCTAACATTGCTAGCTTCTCTTCTGCTAACACTGCTAGCTGCGCTGCTAGCTTCTCTTCTGCTAACATTGCTAGCTGCGCTGTTAGCTTCTCTTCTGCTAACATCGCTAGCTGTGTTTCTAGCTTCTCTTCTGCTAACATTGCTAGCTTCTCTTCTGCTAACACTGCTAGCTGCGCTGCTAGCTTCTCTTCTGCTTACATTGCTAGCTGCGCTATTAGCTTCTCTTCTGCTAACATTGCTAGCTGCGCTGTTAGCTTCTCTTCCGCTAACATTGCACGCTGCGCTGTTAGCTTCTCTTCTGCTAACATCGCTAGCTGTGTTGTTAGCTTCTCTTCCGCTAACATCGCTAGCTGTGTTGTTAGCTTCTCTTCTACTAACATCGCTAGCTGTGTTGTTAGCTTCTCTTCTGCTAACATCGCTAGCTGTGTTGTTAGCTTCTCTTCCGCTAACATCGCAGCGTGGCGACTGAACAGGTTCTCGGCCAGTTGCGAGGAACTGTAATATGCGGCCTTGTGATTGGCTCAGCAGCGATGGGGGCGGGGCCTCCTGTGCTTTTAGATTGACAGGTCCAGTGTGATGCTCTGTGTCTCTGAATGAGTGAAGTTCTGACTGAAAGATGAAGTCTTCTGCCTCCATTTATCCCTTTACTAAAATATGTTGGATTCATGTTAATGTGCATTTAAAGACATTAAAATTTGTGGGGAAAATGTAAAAAAAAAAAAAAAAAATGTCTAATCAACCAAAGATGGGGTGGCGTCCCTCCCGTTGATGCGTTGCCCTAAACGGATCAATAACATGTTTCAGGTCCTGATGAAGACCGTGAACCAGCTCAGCTCCCTCTCTCCTCTCAGTCACGTGATGCTGCTCGCTCACCAGAGGCATTCTGGGAAGGTTCTGTGCGCCTGCCAGGTTCCCAAGGTAACACCCCCCCCCCCCCCCCCCAATTAATACTTCTTCTTCTTCTTCTGTCTCCGTATTAGATGTAGCTTTGAGTTTTCTTTTCATCAGACAGGAGCTGTCGTCTGCTCAGTGTGACGTGAGTCTAAAAACAGATTCCACACGTCTGGAGAATAATAATAATAATAATAATAGAACTGATGCAACAAATCATGAATAAAAAAAACCCACAACAACACAGCAATAAAAACACATTCAATCAGAATGAATCAGAACAACTCGCAACACACAATAACACCAACAAGACATGTATCAAATGGATGGATGGATCATGGATGGATCATGGATGGATGGATGGATGGATGGATGGATGGATGGATGACATTGTTCAGGCACATACCATAAACCAGGAACACCCAATATTTAAAGAATCACAAACAGAGCTCCGTTGTGTGTCTCTGATCTTCAAAGGCTTCCTCCTGGAATCTATGAGATTCAACGCAAATCCTGCAATAAAATCTACACCGGAAAACCATCCATCACTGGAAAAACAGGAACATCTAACAGTGAAACGTTTTTAGACTCACGTCAGCTCTGAAGCTACAGTCGAAACTCGTCATCTCTGTTACTCCTGTCTGATAAAAAGAAAACTCAAAATGTATCTAGGCATCGCGGAGAACGACAGCTGTGATTGGTCGTCTTAGTAGCAGCGTGTTTCCTCTTTAGCATTTCCGGCTGATTGATTGATTTGGATCATTGAAGAATCTGTGAGGTTAACTGAGGAGTTTTAGAGATGCAGACGTTTCTATCGCTCGTGTTCGGCCAAAATTTCAGCAAATGTTTCAGTTGAAAGTGAAGCAGGAAGTAGAAGCAACAATTGACAGCGCCGCCTGGTGTTTGGGAGGAGTTGTTGCAGAGCGAGTCAGACTGATGAGGCAATAACAATAAAAAACACAACGAAAAACACAAACTCATCTCATGTTCGGATAAAAGAGCACATAGAAAAAACTATAAATGCACCACAACCATTCACCTGTCAGTGACATCACAGGGGGGCGTGGCTTGCTCTTATTAAATGGTGAATCTGTTTCTTTCCCGTAGGACTCTCCTTCCATCGCTGCCTCTGATTGGGCGGTGGAGGTGTGTCGCCGCCTCGGGGGGCGCGCTGGGGGCTCCGCGCTGGTTGCCAAGGGAACAGGAAGCAGCGGCGACATCGCCGAGGCCGTGAGGTGGGCGGAGGACTTCGCCCGCCAGAAAACACGGACGTGATGTCACGTCTTTAACGAACCAGAACATTTCTTTGTTTTAGAAGAAATAAAAAAATAAATAAATAAAAAAAACACAACAAACTCAGTCACATCTTTATTGTCTCGTTACGGTTAAAACAGAACCAGTACACGATCAGAACTATCGGAGCAAGAAAAAAACAAGAGCAGAGCTGATCCAGAACTGAGACCAGGACCAGGTTCTTCAGAGCAGGGACACGTTGAGCCACTGCAGGAGAATCAGACAAATTTATTTTATCATTTTATAAATAAAAGGCTCGTGCACAAAGACTTGGATTTCATGGCGTACGCTCGAATCCAATCACACACGGAGTAACCTGACCTTTCCCTGTCCACGCCGCCGTTTAAATATGCGAATCATATTTAAATGTCCCTCCATCAGAAAATTAAAACAAAAGAATGAGTATGAGGGGAATATGAGGGGAGATATTTTTGATACCATTTATCCTAACGAGGAAATTATGAACGATCTGTCAGTAATTAAACGCCGATGATTGATTTAATGATTTCATCCGTCTAAATGGGTGAATAGTTCAGCAATGGTTTGACATAAATCATTTGAATTTAAACTTAAAACACGTCAAAGAGGACATCGAAAGTTTATGACTTCCACAGTCATTTCACTTTTGACACTTCTAAACTTCACTAAACCTTACTGACACGTTGCTATGACGACCAGCTGGTACCTACCTCCATCAGATTGAGCTCCACGGTCCCAGAGTCGTCTTTGTCCAGAGCGTTGAACGTGTCTGAGGACAGAAGACAGAACGGGTGAGGGAGGAAGTGTGTCTGGTCCTCCTGCCAGAGGACAAAGGGGACAGGCGGGAAGCGGAGGACGGAGAGGACTCACTGAACATTGTCTCCAGACGAACCAAACAGCTGACGAAGCTGTCGAAGTCTATGGTGAGGTCTGGGTCACTGTAGCGAGCCACCAGGATCTGATGGAGAGGGCTGTTCAGGCTGAAGCCTGAGACACACAACGAAGACAGGTCAGGGGACACACAAACGAAGACAGGTCAGGGGACACAAGGGGCAGAGGACATTTACCAGCTTCTTCCACTGCTGTCCTCATCTCTGTGGAGCTCATTGTCCCCGACTTGTCCACGTCCTTCTCACGATAAATGTTCTGTCAACAACAAGTCGTACAAACATTTTCCACGTTGTGTCGTCATGGTTACAAAGTGTCTTAGAGATTAAAACATCCTGTTGAGTTAATTGACAGATCAACACTCGCCTAATAATTATTACTATTATTATTGCGACGTTATTATAACATTGGACCTGAAGGTTCCTGGAACAGACTCCGTATCACAAACACCTGTACATGTGACGCATCACTCACCAGGAAGTTCTCAATTTTGGTCCAAAGTATTTTAAACTCCACCAGACCCAGTTTACCGCTGCCGTCTTTCTGTCGCCGAGGTTTAGGAACATCTGGTGTTTAGATACGGAAAGAATCCAGACTGTCACAATAAGAGTCCTATTATTACCACTGACAGAGTGTTTTATATTGAAAGGATACGTCCAGCAGGTTGACCATGTTGCGGCAGGTGGCGATGCTGAAGCCGTCAGTCTTGATGTCAGAACCTGTTACAGAGACACAGAGGACACAGAGGAGACAGTTACAGAGACACTGTCTCAGTGTCAGATTAAAACTTGAACAGCAATTTGGGTTCTTACGTTTTGTCACGACTTTGTTCAGGATCTTCTGAAGCTCAAAGACGCTGATCTCACAGTCCTGTAGGGAAATGTCAATCATTCTGAGACATGTCGATCATTCTGAGACCACGCCCTCAGACCCATGTCAATCATTCTGAGACCACGCCCCCAGATACATGTCAATCATTCTAAGACCACGCCCTCAGATACATGTCAATCATTCAAAGACCACGCCCTCAGACCCATGTCAATCATTCTAAGACCACGCCCCCAGATACATGTCAATCATTCTGAGACCACGCCCCCAGATACAGATCATTCTGAGACCACGCCCTCAGATACATGTCAATCATTCTGAGACCACGCCCTCAGATACATGTCAATCACACTGAATCGACCACACCCCAATCAGACCACGCCCCCTGACTGATGGGCTCACCCCTCCTGCCAGCTGTCCAAACAGTTGTCTGAAACGATCGTCCACGTCGTCCTCGTCGATGTTGATCTGCAGGAAGGTTCATTTAAACCAGGTGTTCACAGGTGTTATTTAACTGAGACTGTTGCTCACATCTGTTTAAGAAGTTATTTTAGTTCCTCACCGGCTCGACTCGGGACTCGATGGGGTCGTCCAGCACTCTGCAGGAGGAAAAGAAAATTCAACTTGCTGTTTTTAAACAGTATTAAACTCTTCAGGAACCAGCGGAGTTAATAACTGGTCACCGGTTACACTGCAGAGACTGAGGAGGCGACACGCATCGGCTGTGTTTCCATGGAGATCATTTAATCTTTTCACCTTTGAGGAACTTTAGAAGAACCTTATAGGAAACTTTGAGGAACTTTAGAGGAACCTCAGAGGAGGAACTTTAGAGGAACATTACAATAACTTTACAGGTATCTTAGAGAAAACTTAAAAGAACCTTAGAGAAACCTTAGAGGAACTTTAGAGAAACCTTGAAGGAACCTTAGAGGATATTTAGAGAAAGCTTTAGAGTAACCTTAGAGGAACTTCAGAGGAACGTTAGAGGAGCTTTAGATAAACTTTAAAGGAACCTTCGGGAAACCTGAGAGAAACCTTGCTCAGCACAAAATGAATTTATTCCAGCCCTCATTCACAACAGACCTTTACATCTGATTGGTCACTGGTCTCCACGGAAACACAGTCGCAACAACCTCCACCTCAGCAGCTGCAGTTCGTCCGATGACCACCGGGCGTCTCAGGGCGAACGTACTGGAATTCGGCCTGTTTCTCTGAGAACACTCGGACACAGAAGTCTCCGTCCATCTGCGGCTCGAAGGTGGACGGGATGATGAGATACTCTCCGGGCGGCAGACAGAAGCGGCTGCAGACCTCTCTCAGGTTGATGAAGGTTTCAGAGCGAGCGGCGGAGGCGTGGCGAAGGAAGAAGTTCCTGTCGAGGTGAACGTTCCTCCGTCCAGAGTACTGCAAGAGACGCAAGGTTAGCTTCATATCAGACACTGGACGCAGAGAGAACTCACTGCGGTTGAACGTCCTAGCGTCTGTAGACAGGCTGGAGACGGACTGTCCGCCATGATGGACTTCATACCTCATCAGGAACCTGGAACACAGAAACAACATCCATTGACTTTGGTGGAGATTCAACATCATGTCTCAGACAGAGTTTTATTTATGTCCACAACTGACTATCAACATTGATTAGAGGGATTTTAGAGGAACCTTAGAGGAACTTTAGAGGAACCTTAGAGGAGCTTTAGAGGAACCTCAGTGGAACCTTAGAGGAACTTTAGAGGAACATTAGAGGTGCTTTAGAGGAACATTAGAGGAGCTTTAGAGCAACCTCAGTGGAACCTTAGAGGAGCTTTAGAGGAACATTAGAGGTGCTTTAGAGGAACCTCTGTGGAACCTTAGAGGAGCTTTAGAGGAACCTCAGTGAAACCTTAGAGGAGTTTTACAGGACCCTTAGAGGAACCTTAGAGGAGCTTTAGAGCAGCCTCATTGGAACCGTAGACAAACCTTTGATGATGTTTAGAGAAACCTTCGAGAACATTTAGAGAAACCTTAGGGGGACTTTAGAGGAGCTTAAGAGACACCTTCGAGGAACCGTGGACAAGCTTTAGAGGAACCTTACATATCTCTTACATCTGAGATTACCGTCCCACGTGTCCTCACCTCGTAGATGGCGAAGCCGATCGTGTGCATGTCCTGTCCCATCTTCCTCATGCGTCTGCGGTTCTTCTGGATCAGACCAACCACGAAGCTGCAGCCGACCTCGTTGTCGTCCGGGTCGTCATCCTCCTCATCCAGCCTGATCACAAACTGAGGGTTTGTCCAGAACGTGTCTGTGGACCAGAGGGATTTTAGCTTGTTCCCATGGAAACGGATGCTCCCAGGTCACCGGTTATCAAGGAAGACTCACCAGGGTAGTTCCTGCAGCCTCCGGCCGTGGATCCTCTCCTCCAGTTGCCCTCAAACTTGGACAGAGCCCATTTAGAGACGCCGTCATCGCTCAGAGCGTCAGGAGTCAGGTTACAGATCTCCACCCGGGAGTAATGGCGCAGGAAGTCAGTGAACGACATCCTGGAAGACAGCACGGAGGGTTCCCGTCACCAGGTGACCCGATTCAGGTGAAATGGAGGTGAAGATGCAGGTTAAAGTTTTACCAGAACTCTCCGTCCTCTGAGCGGTGGCTGAGACGTTCTCTGTCCTCGTCGCTGATGTAACGCCACTGCATCGAGCTGGAGGAGGAAAAAATAGAGGAAAAAATAGACGAAAATAAGCCGACGTTTGAAGTTTTATATCGTGTTTATTCTGGAGATCAAAGTCTCAGGCTTCCATGTCTATCAATCATCTGTGGAGGCTGCACAGATTCAGAGGATCAACAGTCTCCACCCAGCAGGGAGGGGCCTGCTAATAAATCCAGCTGACAGGTGTTAACAGGCCTGTTCAGACCTTGGGAAATACGATCACTTAAAATAGGTAAAGGGTGTGAACAACCCCCATAAGTCAAAATGAAAGCCGATCTCGGACCACATTTGGAGGTGGCCTGGCTTGTATTTCACTGGTAGTGTAAATGCAATGCGTGGGTCGTCATTAGAGACCACCTGGACCCATACGCATTAGTGGAGTTTAACTCATTCATTTAGAAAAATAGAGAAAAAAAACATAGAGCCGCTGTTATAAATCATTACAGACGTCAGCTGTTAAAATATTCTATTGAACCCCAGTTTTATTTGCATACATTACATTCTCACTCTTAAACTTGAAACCTGGCAGTTCTCCAGAAGAACCGGTTTGACGGGTTTGAAAAATGGAGCCCTGGGTGTTCGCTGCCAGAGACATAAAACATAATCATATAGACTGTGTAGGGTTTTTGTTATTACTTGTCGCTCCAATCGCCGGTCCACTCCACCTGACCCCAGGGGTTCCTGATCCGGATCAGCTTCTCCCGGTCTCCCTGGTAGTCCACCTGCAGTCAACCACATGCAGAGGTTGTGCAGAGGTCATTATGGACGGAGGGTTTAATTATTCACTCAGACAGAGGGGGCGGGGCTAGAGGCCCACCCGTCCTCACCTCAGCTGCACCTGTCACAGAGTAGGCGTGTCCTTTGACGAGTTTCTGAGAGGTGACGGCCTCCGAGTCGGCCGAGCTGGTGATCTGAAACCAGATGGGAAACATTCATTGAAGATGGACGCCGTGAACCCCAGAGACAACCAATAGAACGTGGCGGACGCGGTCTTACGTCGATGGAGCAGCCCATCAGAGAACCTCGACCCAGAGCCTTCTGGATGATGTGGAACAGGCTAGGACTGGGTTTATCCAGGTCATGGACCTCAGCGATTCCTCCGGTAAAATCCTCAAAGCCTTCGGTGGTCGATCCTCCAGACAGAGCCTCATAGCAACCGTTCAACCTGCAGAGACATCGGAAACACGTGAGGACTCAACACACCGGACACCTCTATACTCGATGTAGGAACATTTGTTATCTCTCCTTTCCGTTTGTTTCCGTTGCAGTTTCTTGCAACATAAAAGCAATATTTCCAAAATTTCAATAAAGAACAATTGGCCCTTGTACGTGTTTCCATTGAAAAGTGTTTTGCAAATGACCTGTGACTCTCATAAAGTCTCGTCTCGCAATATCCCACAGTTCTCTTAAATTCTCGTCACGCCAGAGGGACTTGACTTTGAGGAACATGGACTAACTTTAGATATTTGAGTTTGTGTAAGTGTTTCTATTATTGTGATATTTAGGTTTTGTTCATTTCTAGGGGGAATGGGATGTCGTTTCACCATTAAGTTTATGACAAAGAAATGTTTTCCTGACGGAGTGAACCTTCAGCCAGGTCTTACTTGGCGTAGGCCTTCTCCAGGAGGGCGCTCCAGAACTCCCTCCCCTCGGCCGAGTGGACGAAAATCAGCTCTCCGTCTTTGACCGGCAGCCGGTCGTCGATCACCACGTCCACCCACTCACCGAACTGCCAGAACTACAGAGGAGACAGATAGAGGACGAGGATGTTACAGGAAGTACTGGTTTACTGGTGTTACTGGTGCTACTGGTTTGTACCTGAAAGTGAAAGATGCCAGCGTACTCTCCATCCCTGAAACTTTGTCCATGAGGGACAACTCGAGCTAGAACTTCCTCGTTGAGGGTGAGGGAGGCGATGGCAGCGAGCAGCCAGCAGTCACCTGGATGAGAGAGGGACAGGAGGCGGGGCTTAAGATTAGAACATGGAGGGACATCTGAAGGACGAAGATCTACATTTGTAGAGAGTGATGCTCCACTCTCTGTTCTGATCATACTGTATAAATACTGACGTCGAACCAGCTCCTCAGAAGTGAAGCTAAAACATGTTGCCGTTGTAAAGCATAAACAGGATCAATTACGTCAAGTTTTTTGAGAATGCAAAAAATCCTGGAAGGCGGTGCATGATCTGACTGTAAAGGCTGTGGAAGCTCCACTGGACAATACACTGATACAGAACCTCTCTGGAAATGCATCCACCTCAGCTGGAAACAGCAAAGACCCCCCATCATTTATTTAGCTTAAATAAATCTGAAATGAAACCTTGAGACTGGAGCAACGTGCATACACCTTTAAAAAAAATAAGGGGGACGTCTTTTGGAGGACGTGGGAACGCTTATGAACCTATGACACCATCACGGTTTAGCACGTCTGGATATACAAATAATGAGCTTTGTAGCTTAAAAAAAAATAAAGATAATTGGAAAAAGAAAGTGAACCCAAAGCAAATAGAGCTCCCCCTGGTGGCTGGATGCAGTATAGGTCATGTGTCAACTCTGTAAAGTGGTCCAGTGTGGCTAAGACTAAAAATAAATACAGTGTATAATCCATTTCCTTGTAACTGGTGGAGGTCGAGCAGAGTCTATTATTAATTAAAGATAAACGCAAGTGAGTCTGGAGGAAGTGTAGGCGGGGCATACATATTATATTATTCTCAATGTTTGCACATTTCTTGTTTATATTTTTGGTTTAGCTGCTGCACCGTAGGCCTTTGAGGAAGATCATTTCCATCCTGCGTTGTGCTGCACATGTCAGAACTGACAATAAAGTCGACTTGACTTGACTTGTTTTCACCCATAAGGGGGCGTGGCCTGTTCACTGGCGTGGGATTACTGTCTTCCACGAGAGGAAGTGGAGACGTGTCATTTATATTTATATACAGCCCATGGTTCTGATTGGTTGAAGCCTCCCTGTTCGTAGCCATAGAAACTACTTCCTGAACACGAGAGAGTTGGCTGCCGCCTTTTAACAGGTTTACAGTTTCTGTTGACGACAGTTGCTGCTGCACAAACAAACTCATCTCCCTCTTCCTCTCTGCTATGGAAATCCTCGCCTGCCCACAATAACGAACACACATGGCCACACCCAGTGGAATTTTCCAGCTCAGGTGTTGTCAGGGTTCAGGTTCAGAGACAAACAGCTGAAGAGCTGAATCCTCTGACTGAATGGAATCAAATGTTCTCAGGTGTGTTTGTCTCCTGTTTTCTTCCTTGTGGTTGTTTGGATGGATCCACCTCAGTGATGGTTCAGTTATCAGGATCGGACTGATGCTTCTGTGATTCATAACACATTCGTTTTCAGTTCCAACAGTGCTGCTCGTCGCACTAGCAGAGCCAAACGAGCTACCGACAGAGCTAACAGAGCTAATAGCTAACAGAGAAAGATTTCAAGTGGATCTAACTAGGACAGTGATTTTCAACTGGTGGGTCGTGGCCCAAAATGGGGTCGCAGGACAGTTTTCAGTGGGTCACGGGCCTTTACCTGAGCAACATACATAAATAAATATGTACACTACAGACCAAAAGTTTGGGAGCAGTGTACATTCATGTTGCCAGACCACTGCTGAATAAATATCAGCAAAAGAAAAAGAAGAAGGGTTTAGTTTTAGGGTTGAGAAGATTTGCAAGAGTGAGAGAACAACAAAAAAAACAAATGAGTTTGGATGATACATTTAAGCTCTTTGGCTGCAGAGTCTGCGCACAAATATCCCTCGAGGAACGAGTGCTTCGTATGTGACATGCTGTTAAAGCCTAAGCAAAAAAACCTGAAATCTGATAATTATGCTAAAGCTGCCTTCTGATACGTTCCTCTTTATGTAAAATTCACGTTTATCGTGTTTTATACAAAATGGCTCTCGCTTCCAAAGGTTTTGCCTGTGATCATGATATGAGATATGGATTTTAAGATTAAAGGAGGACAAAAACCTTGGTGTGTTTTGTGCAGCGAGGTGTTTGCACGTGAAAGCATGAAGCCGTCAGAACTGAAAAACGACTCAACTTACTGAAGTGAAGAGTTTAGGTTGATTAAACATGATTAAAATGCAGCTAACTGAGCGTAAAAGATGAATAGTTTCCTCTCTAGCATCGTTCTGGTTCATCATTACATTTGTTTTTGTTTGTGTTTTCACACTGTGATATTCTACTCTTCAGGTTCAAACCCAATGTCCTTTTCATTCACTAAGTTTGATTAAATATTCTTTGATTTGGTCGCGGCTCATCATTAAGGGGCAGCGTTGGGTCTTGAAGGGGGACCAGATGAGAACCACTGACCTTCAGGTTTTCACTGAAGCCTAGAGGACGGTTTTGTGGTCGATGACTTATTTTGTGGAGCCGAGAACATATTTGTTCAGTGCGGTGAAGCAGAAACCTGAAGCCTGATTGAAGCTCTTTGCTAACGCCTTAACAGGCATGAACATACAAACAACATTCCCAGCTTGAAGGACTGATCAGTCTGTCAGGTAGAAGCAGGTAAACTGTGACTCATCTCTAACTCATTAACCGGCTCCTTTATTCTCCCAGTGACTAATAAAAGTATTTCAAGTGGCTGAGCGCGGCTCAGAACCGGTTCTTCCAGTCCGACTCTGAGTTCAGGTTATTCTGAGGAAGCTCGAGTCGAACACTTTCTCACCCAGAGCTCCCTGACAGATGTCGGTCCTGGAGGCTCCAGAGATGATGAACTCGGGCTCAGAGGTCAGCTCCTACACAGAAACACACAGGAAGTCAGTATCTGTCACAGAATATGAGCTGAAATGTTCAAGATTCAAGGTTTCTTTATAGTCAGAAAACTAAAAAAATAAATAAATAAATAACGTTTCTCTCTCAGTCGCTCAGATAAAATATACAGATTAAAAATCTAAATGAACAGAAGTTAAGGAATAAAACGAGATAAAAACAGATACAAAATGAAAATTCTGGACTGAGGAAAAATAAATAACAGTGCAATGTATGATTTTACAGCAGTAAAGTGCAATATGTGTATTATTACCGAGTCTGTGGAGTTTTACACCTTGAAGAGAAACTTTCTGCACGTTTCCTCCAATCAATACGAACCTTTCACCATGGCCACGCCCACTTCTGACTCTCAGACATTTCATTTCTATTTTTCTCTTCCTGTTGTCTAAATTTTATTAATTGAGTTGTAGCACTGACTGTTTATACTATGGACAAACATGTTGTGACACTGTGACGTCACCCGTTGGTTTCTGAACCTCAAAAATGAAGCCCAAAGTGGGCGGAGCTCACGGACACCGTGTTAGGTGAACTTTACTCCGCCCACACTTGGATACTTTAAATATGGACTCTCTGCTACCTGTTAGCTCAGGCTAACATCCGGGAGTGGGAACGCCCTTCATTATGCAGAATTTTAAACCGAGTTAGAAAAAAAAAATCACCCCTGTGCAATTGTCATGAATAGTGAAATAAACTACTGAGACCAAACTCGTTTTTTGAACCAGGCTGTAAACATGTTTAAAAGTTGGGCTTTTTAAAATGGGGGTCTATGGGGATTTGCTCCATTTTGGCGCCTCAAGTGGCCACTGGATGAATTGCAATTTTTTTGCCCTGAGGTTGCCGCTTGAGTTGTAGTGATACCGCAATGTGGGCGGTACCAAGTTAAAATAATCTGGACCAGTTTATTAACATGTGACTAAAACGTCAACCTGAAGGAAACACCGTCCTCCATTTTGGTTCCTACCACCAGCATCAAGTGACCCAGATGTAAGATGAGGAGCAAACTCAACCCACTCACTATATGCTGAATAAGGGTTACCTAGGCAACCTGAAGCCAGCCAGGGCCTAGGTCGTCCACTGGAGACCAACTGTCCTCTATAGAGGACATGGACGACCAGAGGATTCCTTCAGATGTGGGTGGAGTCGTGAGAACAACGTTGCCAGCAAACTGTTGGCGTCTATAACCCACCGAGGCCAACAAGCTACACTTTATCAAATTAATGAACTCACAATCACTAAACACGGTTCAGCTCATGAACTAGGACTTAAGTTAGTTTTTCAATAATCACCGGCTCACTACACTTCATCCCGGACCATTAAAGTCACATTGTACTGCAAGTCCAAGTTTATTTGTCAGGTACTTCATGTTTGGATGACCTGGCTCTTTAAACCAAAACAACCCCACACCACACCCACATGCACATCTGCAATACCTGTTACACAACTATGGAGAAATATACAGATCATGATAAAAATCTCACTGACTGATCTGATCTAACTGGAAAGAGACGTGTTTAAGTGGCTTCATGTCACGTTTAAGTACCTACTCATGTTATCTATGACATTTGGTATGAAAAACAATTGTTACAACCATCAACAGACATAACATATATTATGTTTAGTCTGTGCCAGTTTCCCCGTTATATTAAGAGAAGAAGTGTGTTAATCACATATTTAGAGACATTAAACAATGAATGGGGTCAAATTAACTCCAAAGATAATAGTTAATAGAGTTAAAGATAAAATAAATAAATAAAAATAAAAAAAGATTTATTGGTGATAAATAAAGTTTGTTATAAATAATAAACTTCTTATGCATAAATGAGTCGATTGATGATTCACAGAGAAGATGTTTGATGCTGAGTTTATCTCTTTTTAAAAGGGACCGTGGTTCCAGGTGAGACAGGTGGATCTACTGACCGTGGGTCTCTCCCAGGTCACACCCCGGACCTTGTAGGAGCTCGGGCCCAGCTCGTCAAAGCCCAACGAGGAGCACGAAGCCGGGAACGTGTCGTCCTGGAACAGTCGACCCGACTCCAAGCAGCTCTGCCGCAGAGCCTCGTAGTCCTGGTTCAGGTACTTCACCGCCTGGTCGTTGGTGCCGACGCCCTGGTCCTTCTCCCGGCGGTGCTGCAGGGCGGCCGCGATGCCCGACATGTCCGGAGGGTCCTGGAGAAAGTCTTGGGAAAAGTCCTGGAGAAAGTACCGGAGTGAATTCGAAGGGTTTATGAGAGGCTGCTGATGTTCAGGCTGAGTGATGCCAGGAAGGGAGGATTCAGGTAGACCGAGACAGGTGAGACTTCCGATGAGCACCTTCAAAATAATATACACTGCCTGGCCAAAATATATATATCTATATCTATCTATGTCTATATCTTTATCTATACATAGAAACAATAATAACAAAATAACTTTATTATCTTCTCAGTTTAAACATTTCATGACAACATGTTAATCTCACCCTCAAATGCAATGATTATATGACAAAAAAATCAACTGCACCAAGAAGAAGAGGTTCAGTCCCGAACAGAAATATGTTTACTCTGTTATAGTTCTTCCTCTCTTACATTATTATGCAGAACGTCTGATCTGATCTTAAGCGGAATAACTAAAAAAATACAGATCAACCAGTTCGCCCGTTAGTGAACGCGATGCTTTTATTGTGAAGGCCGGTAGGGTGAATTCCTGTGCCGTTGTTCTTGAATCTGTCAGGGTGAAGCAGGAAGTGATTGAGCTGCCGGTGACACTGATCAGCTGACTTCAGTAAACACACCAACCACTCAGACAGGTAAAGTTTGGCTCAGGTGAGTTCTGATGAGTTCAGGTGAGTTCAGGTGAATTCATGTGAGTTCAGGTGAGCTCAGGTGTATTCAGGTGAGTTCTGGTGTATTAAGTGGGTTCTGGTTTGTTCAGGTGAGTTCTGGTGTATTGAGGTGAGTTCTGGTTTGTTCAGGTGAGTTCTGGTCTGCCTAATCCTCTGCTCATGTTGATGGTAGCAACACTTCACCGCCCTCTAGAGGACAAACACAGTAACAGCTGATAGATTTCTGGACACGCCCACTGTGCGAGCACAGGAAGTTGACTGGTTTCATGTTCTAACGCTTTCAATGATCAGTTTATAAAAGAAATACAGAAACATTTAAGACTTTATTTTTTATTTCATCGTGTTCATGAATCACAGGTTCAGCTTCCCTCCAAGTGAAATCTCCCAGCGTCGATCAGTTGATGGCGAGACAGAGCCACTGCAGGAGAAGAAGAGGAGGTCATGTGACACTGGAAGAGCTAATAGGAAAGGAGGAGTCTAAAAGGGGGCTCTGAGGGTTTTACCTGCTGCAGGTCCAACTGGATCAGGCCCTGGTTCTTTTTATCAAGAGTTCTGAACATCTCTGAGGAGGAAAGAGAAATAAGTTAACCTCTCAGGAATATCTGCAGAACTGCTGTAGCTTCTATCGCCGTCCATTAGGTCTGCTGGGTATTAGACCCGTCTCTCTTCTCATATACTCAGTCCATTTGTGCCTAAATGTGTGTTTTCTATGTTGAATGTGTCTTGATGGGAACTGTGTGAGCCCTGTCAAGGAAGAATTTCTGATTTTGGGACAGACAATAAAGCATATCAGTCAATCTATGGCCTCTTAGTTTTTGACTAAAATACTTAAATTAGTAACAAACGACCACTTTTAGAATAAAATATACTTAGAAACTTGTTTTTATAGGTTTAAAGAATGATCTTAAGTCTAGAGACTCACTGAAGAGCATCTCCAAACGGATCAGACATCCGATGTAACAGTCGAAGTCGATGGCGTAAGTCTCGTCGGCATAGCGACTGACGATTTCCTGGACCACGGAGCTGTTCACCTGGAAACCTGGAAAAACAGGAGGAGGCTCAGTCCAGAGTCCAGTTTAGTTCCAATTTATTTCCAGTTTCAACCAGGAGCTCAGTCTAGACAGAACATCTCTGACTCTAGATCAGGTGTCACCAACTACATTTGTCGTAGGGCCAGAATTTTACTGCACAGTCACTTTGGGGGCCGGACCCTCAAATAAAATAAAATAAAAATAAAATTTTGGCATAACATTTTTTCATTTCATTACAAAACTGAAGTCATTTTTAGCCTTTATGAGTCAGGCCCCTGTCACTTATACCACAGTCAACCACCAGGAGTGTTAAAGATACTTTGCCTCAACTCAATTCAAGTAAACTTTATTTAAGGAGCACTGAAAAAAACAAACACAGCTTAAACAAAGCCTCAATAGCGTCATCACTGGCTTCAATACAGTTTCCAGTGAGTGGAAGTAAAAGGCCTCTAACACAGGCGCTCTCAAAGGCCATGAAACGAAAAGTTTTTGCGGAAAACAGATCGTTTAACGACGAATGGACTGAAAAGTATATGCATTTATCATGCCAACGTTACCTGTTACGTAAGTTACGTAATAAAAAAAAAAAAGCAAAAAAAAGAACTATGTGAAACAATAAATGTTAATTTAAACCAGTGCAGTGAGTTTGTCTTCATTAAATAGAGTCATATATGATGGGGATGACTGGTAGTTAAGAGTCTCAGTTGTCGTTGCTGTTTCCAGTTGCTTTAATAGTGCGGACCACGTGATATTTTCTCTTTGGCGGTTCCAGCCCACGGGCCACCAGTTGATGATCACTGCTCTAGAGGAACCTGAAGGACCTACTGAAGCTTCCTATCCCGAACCAAAACTAAAACCTTGGACCCAGAAAACCTCCTTCTGGGTTGTAGATCAAGAATGAATCTTACCGGCTTCGGCCAGAGCTGCTCTCATCTCATGACTGCTCATCGTCCCAGAACTGTCCAAGTCATGACTTTTAAAGATCTCCTACAATAAGAAGTAGAAGTAGATGATGTAGATGATGTTTCTATATTTCTGTATTGGAGTTGGACCAGTCCTTACCAGATATCTCTGGATCTTCATCCACAGAGCGTGAAATTCCAACAGACCCAGTGTACCGTTGCCGTCAGTCTGAACATGACGTTTAGATTCATTCATTCATTCATTGATGACGATTTATCATTTATTATGACATTACTCATTTAAACCACCGATCAGATATTTGCTGTGTGACATTGGGAGGATACGTCCAGGAGACTGATGATGTTGCGGCAGGTCTGCAGACTGAAACCGTCCGTTTTTACATCAGATCCTGGAAACAGTTCAAACCGATGATCCAGTTAGCATCTCAGTTAGCATCTCAGTTAGCATCTCAGTTAAATTCTCTATTAGTTGAGCTCAAGCAGGAAGAAGATTAATTATTAGCATCTCAGTTAATTAACGTTACAGTTAGCTTCTCAGTTGACTAGCATTGCAGTTAGTTTCTCAGTTGATTAGCATTGCAGTTAGTTTCGCAATTAGCTTCTTGGTTAATTAGGATTGTAGTTAGCATCTCAGTTATCTTCTCAGTCAGTTTGCTTCTCAGCATCTCAGTTGATTAACATACAGTAGGCTTCTTAGATGGTGTTTCAGTTTGCTTCTCAGTTAACATCTCAGTTAGCTTCTTAGTTAGCATCTCCATTAGCATCTCTTTTAGCCTCTCAGTTAATTAGCATTGCAGTTAGTTTCTCTGTTAATTATCATTGCAGTTAGCTTCTCAGTTAATTAGCATTGTAGTTAGTATTTCAGCTCTCATCTTCTCAGTCAGTTAGCTTCTCACTTAGCATCTCAATTACCATCTTTTTTAGCTACTTAGTTGGTATCTCAGTTTGCTTCTCAGTAATTTAGCATTTAGCATCTCCATTAGCATCTCGTTAATCTTCTCAGTTAATTAGCATTAGAGTTGGCTGCTCAGTCAGTTTGCTTCTCAAGTAGCTTCTCAGTTAGCATCTCAGATAGAACCCGCCTGAACTCAAGCAGGAAGCAGATTAATCGTGTTTCCTGAGACGTGTCGGACTCGTCTTACTCTGGGTGATCACTTTGTCCAGAATCTGCTGCAGCTCAAATGCCGAGATCGCTGAGTCCTGTTGAAGCAGAAAAAGAGAACGTGGTCTGTGTTGTGTCAGTTGGACAGGAAGTGATGCTGTCAAAATAAAAACATTCTCACGTTCCCAGAGATCCGAAGGAAGAGACGCTTGAAGTGAGGATCCACGTCGTCGTGTCTGACTTCAGGCTGGAGAGAAAAGATTTGTCACGACCTGAAGACGCAAGCTGATATCTGACGCCTCTACAGGTTCACAAACCTCCGAGATGTCGGCGTCCACCTCCTCCTCCATCGGACTGAAACAAGCAGAAGACACTGTTAATAAACCAGTCGAACCGGTAATGGACCCCTGTCATCCAGCTGGGTTCCTGACCTGGCGAGGGCCTGCTTCTCCGTGAACACTCTGAGGACGAAGCTTCCTTTGCGGTGAGGTTCGAATGTGGAGGGGATGATGACATATTCTCCCGGCGGCAGCTTGAACCGGTCGCACACCTCCCTCAGATTGATGAAGGTCCGACTGCGAGCCACCGACGTCCTTTTCAGCAGGACGTCTGGACCGAGGTGGACGTTGGTGAGACCTTTAACCTGAGCACAGAAGACAGAAGAGTTGGTTCCTCTGTTCTAGTTCAAGAAGCTGAATCATCATTGAGAAAGTTTGTCGTTGTTCTCACCTGATCAGGAACCTGAGGAAAGAAAACAGAAAAGGGTTAGTAAGACAGGAAGACAGCTCAGTTAGCATTGCAGTTAGCTTCTCAGTTAGTATCTTGGTTATTTTCTCAGTTAGCATCTCAGTTAGCTTCTCAGTTAGCATCTCGGTTAGTTTCTCAGTTAGTTTCTCAGCATCTCGGTTAGATTCTCAGTTAGTTTCTCAGTTAGCTTCTCAGTTAGTTTCTCAGTTAGTTTCTCAGTTAATTTCTCAGTTAGCTTCTCAGTTAGCATCTCGGTTAGCATCTCAGTTAGTTTCTCAGTTAGTTTCTCAGCATCTCGGTTAGTTTCTCAGTTAGTTTCTCAGCATCTCGGTTAGTTTCTCAGTTAACATCTCAGTTAGTTTCTCAGCATCTCGGTTAGATTCTCAGATAACATCTCAGTTAGCTTCTCAGTTAGTTTCTCAGTTAGTTTCTCAGTTAATTTCTCAGTTAGTTTCTCAGCATCTCGGTTAGTTTCTCAGTTAACATCTCAGTTAGCTTCTCAGTTAGTTTCTCAGTTAGTTTCTCAGTTAATTTCTCAGTTAGTTTCTCAGTTAGTTTCTCAGTTAATTTCTCAGTTAGCTTCTCAGTTAGCATCTCGGTTAGCATCTCAGTTAGTTTCTCAGTTAGTTTCTCAGCATCTCGGTTAGTTTCTCAGTTAACATCTCAGTTAGCTTCTCAGTTAGCTTCTCAGTTAGTTTCTCAGTTAATTTCTCAGTTAGTTTCTCAGTTAGTTTCTCAGTTAATTTCTCAGTTAGCTTCTCAGTTAGCATCTCGGTTAGTTTCTCAGTTAGTTTCTCAGCATCTCGGTTAGTTTCTCAGATAACATCTCAGTTAGCTTCTCAGTTAGTTTCTCAGTTAATTTCTCAGTTAATTTCTCAGTTAGTTTTCAGTTAATTCTCATAGTTTCTCGTAGTTTCTCAGTTAATTTCTCAGTTAGCTTCTCAGTTAGCATCTCGGTTAGCATCTCGGTTAGTTTCTCAGTTAACATCTCAGTTAGCTTCTCAGTTAGTTTCTCAGTTAATTTCTCAGTTAGTTTCTCAGTTAGTTTCTCAGTTAATTTCTCAGGTGGTTTCTTAGTTAGTTTCTCAGTTTCTCAGTCTGAAATGTTCTGGATGTCGACACTAAATGATCCCGATTATCGCTTGTGTTACGGTGTTAGCGTTTGTACGTCATAGATGTCGAAGCCAATGGTGTTGAGGTCTCGTCCGAATTCTCTCTCTTTGCGAGCGTCTTTCTGCATCAGACCGATCAGGACAGTGCAGCCGTCCTCTCCGTCCTCAGGGTCATCGTCCACGTCCTCCAGCCGGATCAAGAACTGAGGGTTGGAGCAGAACGTGGCTGTAGAGGAACCAGACGTAGTTAGCTTCTCAGTCAGTTAACTTCTTAGCATTTCAATTAGAATCCCATTTAGCTTCTCAGTTAGTTTGTCAGTTAGCACCTCAGTTAATTAGCGTTACAGTCAACTTCTCTTTCAGTTTCTCAGTTAGCATCTCAATTAGCATCTCGTTTAGCTTCTCAGTTAGCTTCTCAGTCAGTTAGCTTCTTAGTTGGCTCCTCAGTTAACATCTCGTTTAGTATCTCAGATAATTATCATTGCAGTTAGCTTCTGCAGATGTAGACCCTGCAGAAAACCAGTACCGGGGTAGTTCCTGCAGCCTCCTCCGGTGGAGCCGACCCTCCACATGCCTTCGAACTCGGAGTAGTTCCAGCGGTGGACCCGGTTGCTGGTCAGCGTGTCAGGAGTCAGGTTGCAGATTTCGAGGCGGGAAAACTGGCGCAGGAAGTCGGTGTAGGACATCCTGTAGGGAGAAGACAGTAAGCCAACTTCTTCACCGTGGGGCGCTACATGACCCAATGACCCAACACCCACCAGAACTCCCCGTCTTCAGCAGAGTGGTCCAGCTTCCTCTTCTCCTCCGGCTGAACTCGATCCCACTCCTTGGAGCTGACAGACATTTGAACCACAGAGTGAGTCGGTTTCCCTGAGGATGAACCAAAGATCAAACTCCAGGACTCACTTGTCACTCCAGGCGCCGGTCCACTCCACCTGACCCCACGGGTTCCTGATGCGGACCAGTTCTACCGTAGAACCAAAGTGATGGACCTGCAGGACCAGAGCTTAGCTGTAAACCTATGTATACATCAGTGCTGGTTTCCCAGAATGCCTCACCTGCTCTGCCCCAGTGATGGAGTACGCGTGACCTTTGACCAGCTTCTGACTCGTGATGGCCTCCGTCTCACACGAACTGGAAATCTGACAGTTAGCATCTCAGTTAGCATGTGGTAGCTTCTCTGTTAGCATCTCAATCAGCATCTGTTATCAGTTAGTATCTCTGACAGGTAGCCTCTCAACTAGCATCTCAGTTAAACATGCAGTCAGCATCTCAGTTAGCTTTGCGGTTAGCATGTTTTGACTTCATCAAAAATTAGTATCCATTATCAGTTAACATCTTTCTCAGCTCAGTTAGCCTCTCATCTAGCATCTCAGTAAGCATGTGTTGGTTTCTCGGTTAGCATCCCAATTACCGTCTGTTATCAGTTAGCATCAAGTCAGTTAGCCTCTCGGCTAGCATGTCAATTAAATTCGCAGTCAGTATCTCAGTTAGCTCCACAGTTAGCATGTGTTAACTTTTCAGTTTGCATCTCAGTTAGCATGTGTTAGCTTCTTAGTTAGCACCTCAGTCAGCATGTGATCTGTTCAATACTATATATTGTTTATTTTGTTCTATTTTATCTGTTGGCCTCTCGGCTAGCATCTCAGTTAGCAACTGTTATCAGTTTGCATCTTACTCGGTTAGCCTCTCAGCTATACTTGAAGTCAGTAGCATCAGCATTATCATCTGAATGTATTTATGAAAATGCTATTTTATTTTATAGTGTATTTATTCTGCTTTTACGTCGATGGAGCAGCCGAGCAGCGAGCCGAGCTTCAACGCTTTCCTCATGAGGTTGAACAGGAACGGTGGCGCCTCCTTCAGGTCGTAGCTCTCAGCTATGCCGCCGGTGAAATCCTCGAAGCCCTCGATGCTGGAGCCTCCGGTCAGAGCTTCATAGGAGCTATTCACCCTGCAGACACCAGGGACAATTACCCCAGTCAGAAGTAATTCATGTATGTGATATATAGTAGAGAACATGAATATAACCCCCTTATATATCCATCCAGAATAACTGTTACACTAACATTGTAAAACATACAGGTCACCATTTTTAGGCCAGTGAACTTTGATTAGCTGCAGCTCCTTTATCGTCCACTAGAGGAAATTCCATGTGAAATATGATGATAAAAATAGATTTAAATTAGATCAAGGCTTAACTAACATGCTAAGTCTCCAGACTGAGTCTCAGGGTGCAGGAGGTTCATCACCTGTACATGCAGAATCTGAAGTGTGGAGTTGGTGAATCGGTTTGAGTCACGGTCTCTATCTGCTGCTCTGTTTGTTTTCCAGGATGGTGTCTACCCACTGTTTACAGAGTAAACCCTGCTCCACCCGCTAACCACCTCCAACACTCCTGCTCCTGTTTGGAGACGGAGCTGGAACCAGACGACGGAAATTCATCCAGAGCTTGATGCCAGAGAAAATAAAACCTCCTCACGCATCAACATGTGATCCTGTTAATATGTGAAGAGCTGGATTGGTGTTAAGCTAGCATTTAAACGTAGAGCACAGGTGTCACACATACGGTCCGCGGGCCAGAAGCAGTACACCAGAGGGTCTTATCTGGCCCACAGCATGAATTTGTGAGTTGGGAAGATAACATGGAAAACTTTGTTTGAATAAAAGTAGCTGCTATTCCTAATTAGTTTTAGTCAGGGAAGTGAACAGGACACAACACTGAGGACTAAACAGCAATGTGTTCAAATTGCACTGATTTGTCTTAACATTTTTTTTTTTTTTTTTTTGAAGAAAAGTTTATTAAATGTAAACACGTACCTAATTTACAGCTAATTTATGGGTTATTATGCCGGTAATTTACTGGTCTGGCCCTCTTGAGATCAAATTGACTGAATGTGGCCCCTGAGCTAAAATGAGCCCCCTGACATAGAGGAATCAAAGCGAATTGAGCTGAGAACAGTGCAAGTGTAAAGGTGGTGAAGACAAAGACAAAGAAAATTAGTTTAAAAATGCAAAGATCCATTGGGCCAATCAGATCTTGTGGGCGGGGCTTGACATGGTGATGGAGATTAGTTTAACTGTCTCTGGTTGGTGACATCTCTGAAACCCCCCCTCATACGCCAACAATGACAAATGCTAGCGGGCTAATACTTTAGCTTAGCATTTCTTACTTGGCATAGGCTTTCTCCAGCAGGGCGCTCCAGAACTCCGCTCCTTCTGCTGAGTGAACGAAAAGCAGCTTCCCGTCTCTGGTGGGCAGACGGTCGTCCACGACCACGTCCACCCACTCCCCGTACTGCCACAGCTACGGAGAACAGGAAGACACGTGGTGTCACTTCCTCTCTTGGCTCCACCGCGACAGCTTGTTTCTTCAGTAAGGGATGGTGATATATGGTAATGTATGAGGGTGTTGCGGTGACTATTGAAACTAAAATGAGTCACCTGGAGCATGGGTGTTTGGGAGTTTTAAAGAAACAAACAAACTAGCCTCTAAAGTGACAAAAAAAAACATGTCCATCACCTCCCCTCACCTGTGACCTATGACCTCTTATTTCCTGTGCAGGTCTAGGGGGCACCACTACAAATACTATTCAAATAAATAGTGTAAACATGAATACTTTTATTACGTATGAACATAAAATAAACGATGATTGAAGATTAAATGGTTCCTACGTGTATGAAGTTTGAAGCAGGAAGTGAATTGCAACTTCAGGGTTTTGTTGACCAATACTGGCTGTGATGTTCAACTAAAACGGGATGAACATCGTAAACGTACCTACATCGCATTGCTGTAGCGTAGCTTGGTAACGTCATCGTATCTCAACTTAGTTTAGATCATCTCATCTTATCTTATCACAGCTTAGCATAGCTTTCCTCAGGTTACCTTACATGATATCTTATCTTAGCACAGCTTCTCTCATCTTATCTTATGTTGTCTTAGCTTATCTTGTGGTTCTGAGGTGATTTCTTTTGGTCGGATATTCAGATCTCATGGGAGGTGGAATGAGCTTATCAGTCACTAGTCGCTGTTGTGAATGCTAGGCATGCTATGCTAAATGCTAACCTAGCTGATAACTAGCCTAGCATGTAGGGTGCTGTGGTGGTCGGCATGTGTCTGCTTGTGGTTACTTTAGCTCTTGATGGGGCAAGGAACCATATGTGGTAACTTCAGTACACCATTCGTCTCAGTGAGGTTTTAGAAGCATGTGGTTTTCATTGAGCGAATCAGAGAAGATCAAGGAAACACTGTCAGTTCTAATCAATTTTAAAAAGTGTCTGAATGAACTCTTGTGTTCTACTGGTCACCACTTAAGGACAAGGAACCACATATGGTAAATAATTGATCTTGTCTTTCTGCATCAAAATTGCGTTAAAAAAATAACATGTTGTGGTTGAAATTTAGAGTTTTCAGGTATTCCAATGAGCGCTCCATAAAGGATTAATAAATGACCTGGAAGTGGAAGATGCCGGCGTAATGCGAGGTGAAGCTCTGCCCGGGAGGAACCACTCGGTTCAGGATCTGAGGATCCAGAGTCAGCGAGGCGATGGCGGCCAGCAGCCAGCAGTCACCTGTCAGACACATCACAGCAGCAGGTCACATGACCACACCTGGACACCTGGACCAGTCACAGAAAGAGAAAGCAGCTCTTCTCACCCAGTGCCCCCTGACAGATGTCGGTTCTGTTGGCTCCATCGA
Organism: Mugil cephalus; assembly: GCF_022458985.1. NCBI lineage: Eukaryota > Metazoa > Chordata > Actinopteri > Mugiliformes > Mugilidae > Mugil > Mugil cephalus. The sequence goes on from NC_061771.1 coordinate 30,353,734, forward strand.
TGATGAACTGAGGATCAGAACACAGCTCCTGATTGGACAAGACGACAGCTGGTTAAAACTTTATGGGGCAAGGAACCATATGTAGTAACTTCATCTTATTGTTCCTCTCAGTGAGGTTTAAACACATGTGGTTTTCATTCAGCCAATGAGAGGAGATCAAGGAAACATTCTTAGATCTAATCAGGGTCTAATGTGGTCTACAAGGTCCACCTCTGCATGAACTCTGAGCACAACTGATTTATTAGGAACCATGAAGAAGAAGAAGTGTCCTAATGTTGTCTAATGTGATAATGTTGACAAGTGTCTGAATCAGCTCTGATGTTCTAATGCTCTAAACACATGTTTACATTTGTTTAAGGACCTGGAACCAGATATGGGAAATGAATTAATCTGTATTTTCTCTTCTTATGTCCTACAATCATACTCTAGTGAGTGAGGAGGTAAACCCTGACGATGAGGATGAAGCTTCAACTTCAAAATAAAACACAGCAGTGAAATGGAGTCAGTCTCAAAGGGTTTACACGTGAGTGGACGCCTGTTATCTGGTTCTTGTTTAAACAGTCTTAAGTCCTCAGCTGCAGTTTGTCTACAAATACTTCCAACACCAAGAAACGCAGACTGTGATTTATGTTTCCGTTCAAACGAAGAGGAGATGCTAAGCTAACCTATGCTAAACTAAGCTAATCAGGTTCTGCACTCAATCTAATCTTCTGATAAACTAAATGACGTTAACCACTTATAGAGAACTCATTGAAATACTTGGAAGTTCTATATCACAACCTTAGAGTGTAGATTGTAGGATGTCAGAAGACTTTTTTACTTTTGTGAATTTTTTTCAAACAGACTAATTTTCATGTAGAAAACCAGATAAATTAATTTCTCATGTTTGGTTAATTGTCCTTCAGTGGTAAACAAATGCAAACATGTATTTAGAGCATTAGAACGTCAGAGCTGATTCAGACAAACACTAGGACACTTCTTCTTCATGGTTCCTAATAAATCATAGTTCATTCAGAGGTGGACGTTGAAGACGCCATTAGACCCTGATTAGACCTGAAAATGTTTCCCTGATCTTCTCTGATTGGCTCAATGAAAACCACATCATTCTAAACCTCACTGAGAGGAACAGAGATGTAATTTAAAATGTGATGAAGTTACCAGATATGGTTCCTTATAAATATGGTTAGTCACGTCAGATTCTCACCGTTGGTCGTTTCCACTCCACTCCAATGGTTTTGGACGAGTATCGTCCCAGCTGGTTGTATCCCAGAGAGTTCCAGCCAGCTGGGAAGGTCGGGTCACAGAACAGCGAGCCGCTCTGGAGGCAGTCACGTCGAAGCTGCTCAAAGTCCTGCTGCTTGAAGGGAACCACGTTGGACCGGCTACCAATGCCATCCTCATGCCGGGCCTTCCTCCGGGCCAGCTCTGCTGCCGTGTTCGCCATCCTGAGTGTCTGGACGAGGTCTGAGTGTCTGGACGAGGTCTGAGTGTCTGGACGAGGTCTGAGCACCTGGACGAGGTCTGAGTGTCTGGACGAGGAGGTCAGCGTGAGTGAACTGTGAGTAAGTCTCAGTTATAAGTTATCAGGTGAACAAAGGCGGAACTCAGGTCCAAGTGAGGGATTAGAGATATCAGTTGACTCTGAATTATTCAGAGAGCAAACAGTGTGAGGTGTTTAATCTCACTGGCAACACCTGAAACAAAATCTGATCTGATTCAGCGCAGCAGATTTAAAAAAAAAAATAAAAAAAAAAAAAAATTGAAGTGAATCATTTCACTGTTTTAAAGACAGAATATCACGGTAATAACTTCCATCTTATATCTCAGCCTTTTATTCCTCTGCATTTCATTAAATCCAAAAACAACTGACAGCAAATGTTTAATATTGTTTTATTAATCTTTCATCATCCTTTTGAGTCTATCCGCACCATTCTCCATCAACTACCTACCACATCTTGACGTTACTGACAGAATCTGAACCCCGTCACTTTTATTTAATACATGGCCTTTTACCTCCATCTGGTGGAAGGAATAATCACAACACACCCATGTAGTGGTGAAAGTTATTTAACATGCCTTATACCCCTCCCATTTTAAAAATCCTGCGTCGACCCAGGTGTTTCGCCCAGTGGGGCTTTAGTGACTGGTTTCCATGGGGGGGTTACTTGTGTAAACAACAGGTAGTAGTATTTTGCAGCCAGATTCTCTTTCAGGAGGTAAAAACCTAATGTGACACACTTTGGGTTCTTTGATTTTTATCTAAATGTCCAAATGAAGAGTGGGCCTGCTTCTATTTTTACTAGAACCTTTGTAGAATATGTGAGCTTTGTGGTATTTCTGTAAACTCCAGTGTTAGTCAAAGTTTCTGTGCACAATATCATCGCTATCAGGGTGTTGTCTACCATCTAATCTAGGAGACGTTTTAAATTTCTCCTGTAGTTTATCACTAATCAGTCTGTTACTGACACTGGGAAAAGGCCACGAACATTCATTTCGTATGAGATATTCCTCATGTATTTGTTTATTTTTTTTATCGCCCAGAACCCCAGGACTGAAAACATATTTGACTTCGTTCACATCTGAACTACATGCACCGATGCAGTGATCAGATCCCATTCGACTGTTTTGATGTAAACCCGAGACACAGCGACACCGTGTGGACGAAGCCAACCAATCTGTTACATGTTCATCTGTTACATCCTGAAAGAAGAAGAAACTTTTCTACTGTCAGACGTTTGAGACTTTTCATATTAAGATGAAATAACGAGTTATTAGAGACTTAAACCTTCAGAGTTCAGACTGAATATAAACTGTGCGCGCTGGTGCGTCATATTTTACCGTTTTTTTCCGAGGTTGATGATTCACATCGTTTCCTGAACCACGCACTAATATGTATTTGAATAGATATGTGTAACCTCGTGCTGTTTCCTCTCTGTGAGGACCTTCCTCTGGGTTAATACATACGTACACATTAACTTTTAATCAGGTCTGAACGCGTGTAACCCCGGAAAGATAAAATATGTATATATATTTAGATAAAGACAAGAGCACTAGTGGGATAGAGAGACCCAGTGAGTTAGAGAGAGAGATGGAGGGAGGAGAGAGGGATAGAGGCTCCTCCTCCGGTTCTGGGCGGAGGTCTGAAGACTGTAAAGTTTCTGAAGTCTGTGAATCTGTTGAATCTGTACAAGTTTGATCAGAACTTCGTCCCGTCTGGACCTCCTGTCTCGGCTTCATCATGTCCGGCGTGGCGTCCTCTCTGGCCAAGAAGCGGGCCCTGGCCGCGGGGTTTGGAACCAATGCCAACGCGGTGCGGTACCTGAACCAGGACTTTGCTGCGCTCCGGGCGCAGAGTCGTGCGTCAGGGACGCTCTTCTGCGACCCGACGTTCCCCGCGGCTCCCGAGTCTCTGGGCTTCAACGAGCTGGGCCGGAGCTCCCACAAAGTCCGGGGAGTTACCTGGAAGAGACCCACGGTACGAACCAGGGCCCGGGGGAAGGGAAGGGACGGCAAGGGACGGGATGGTGGTTTTTTAGTTTGCATGAGTGGGTGGGGTCGGAGGGGCGGGGTTGTTGCGGTGGCAGCAGAGCTATGTGCCCCCCCTCCCTCTCTGATGGTTAAGCCAGGAATGATGTAGATCAGAGGAACAGATCAGTAGATGAGTTAGCGGGTCTTTATATACTCATGAATATTTATTATCCTGCAGACAGAGGTCTCACTCTGATCAACTACCTGAGGATCTAAACTTAGATGGAATCCAGGAGTGTCTCTGGAGGCCCCGGGGCCCCTGGTCTCTGGAGGCCCCGGGGCCCCTGGTCTTTGGGGCCTCAGTGGGAACGTGTTAGAGAAAACAAGATGTCCTACTGCGACAATGTCAGAGAGAAAGAGAAACAGACTGGAGCAACAAACAAACAAATAAATCAGGACTGAGCAGCTGAGCTGTTGTTTGTTTGTTTTTGTTAACTGATCAGCTGGCATTAGTAATTGTTTATAGTTGTTATTGATTGATCAGCTGATGTTTGTTTATCGTTGTTGCTTGGTCCGCTGCTGATATTTGTTTGTTATTGTTTGGAGTCTGTTGTTGTTTACTGATCAGCTGATTCCCCCTCCCTTCCAGGAGCTGGTCTCTAACCCCGAGTTCATCGTGGGCGGAGCCACCAGGACCGATATCTGTCAGGGGGCTCTGGGTGAGTGTTTCCTTGTTGTACTTGGACGCAGCGCAGACAGGTTGTCAGGTCACAGTTAATCGACTTGTTATGAATAAAACGGAAGAGAACCAACACAGAAACAAAATCAAACAAAATAATGTCAACAGTGTGATAAGTAGACATGTGTATATACAAAAACAGAGCATTAAAACCTGAATAGTCAAAGAATAAATCCCAAGTTTGGAGAAATAAAAGAAGGCTTGTCCTTTACTGCCAGAATAAATAAATGATTTAAAGATCACCAGACACAGGAAGTCACAAGGTGTTTATTACATAAAACGTAAAACATAAAACTCTCACTCTGATCACATGATCATGAAACTTGCATCTCCAAACCTCTGGTGGTAGGAACCAATATGGTGGAAAGTGTTTGATTCCACTAAATGTTTGAGTCATGTGATGGTGAATTGGGTCGGTGGATCTGATTGGTCCTCAGAGTTGGTTCCGCCCCCCCTAGATAAAAATAAATAAATAAAACTGTAGCAGCTACACAACAAAATACAATATAGACACACACCGGTACAATGAGGGAAGAAAGTAGCAGCATTTTAAACAATTTAACAGTAGGGCAAATCGTTAGCCTTATAGCATAAAACATTAGCCTAATGGCATAAATTACTAGCCTTATAGCATAAATTGTTAGCCGAATAGCATGAATCATTATCCTGATAGCATAAATCGTTAGCCTAATAGTGTAAACCGTTAGTGTAATAATATAAATCGTTAGCCTAATAGCATAAATCGTTAGCCTAATAGCTTAAATTGTTAGCCTAATAGCATAAATCATTATGCACTTAAGTCAATTTTTGACTAACTGTTACAATATCAATAAAAATACAAATGTGCTGCTGATAACTGTGTTTTTACTTGTTTTCTGAAAACGTTCAAATTTGATTTAGGCTATCGATTTATGCTATTAGGCTAACGATATGGTAACCATATTAGTGCGAATGTGCCTATTGAGGTGGGTGGACTGGGGTATAAATATACGTATGGTGGTTATTGAAGGTCTGAGGGATCTGACGGCTTGAGGGTAGAGTCTGTTTTTTAGTCTATTCGTTCTGGACTTGATAAGCCCTGATGTTGTTCTCCTCTAAGGATGAATCTTCAGTCCTTTATGAGTCATTGTTGGGTTCAGCCTGTGAACTGTACTGTTAACGTTTCCAGGTCCAGATCCTGAGTCGACGTCGTAAATGTTATAATGTGAAGCAGCTGAACCTGGATCAGCTGTAATTACGGGCCGAGCTGTGATTGGTTGTGCAGGAAACAGAAGGACAGGAAGAGCACTGCCAGCTATTGTTGGAGTGGTGGTGGTGGTGGTGAGGGGGGGGTTATGAGTTGCCAACCAATGAGGACACACCCTCAAACACACACTTCCGTGTTTGCTCTTCTGCGAGGACATTTTCCACTCGGCGGTCCTCACAGAGGCAGACAGACCCAGAGCCCCACCCCCCGGCTGTGGTGGGTGAGTCAGCTTCGTGCCTCCATTAAACCACAGATGTCTGACGCTTGTGTAACTCAAAGATTTGTTTTCACATGCAGAAACATTCCTCCTCAAGTTGACTGGTGCAGAAATTTAGTGCAGAGTGAGACATCGCAGAGGAGTGGGAGGGAGGGGGGGCATGTTTGGGAGCCATGTTTGGGGGCACATTCAGTTTGATTTAAAGTGGGTTGGACCAGTAACACAGCAGAATAATAACCAATAAGTAACGGCAACTCCAGACTTTTTCCATTTGTTTTAGTGCAAAGAAGAGCAAGTAATAGAAAACAACTGTAATTGTGGCTCATTATTGTTCGGTCCGTTCACTTCTCTAGTAGTTGATTTTATTTGAATTTGCAGTTTGCTAAGAAATAGAACGTAAAATGCTGAGGGCCAGATTAGACCCTGTGGTTGGCCTCATTTTGTCCTTCGAGGTGCATGTTTGACACTTGTGCTGTAGAGACAGAGACAACGTTTAGATCCAGAAAACAAACTTTAACTTTCATAACTTTCAAGTTGACTCTGAGTCACATGACTCATCTGACAAACCCTGTGACTCATGCTCAGTGCCTCTTTTCATTCTACTCCATCAACGTTAGAAAAGACTTGGAGGGGCCAGTGTCTCCACTCTGTACCCTGTCCCTGTCCAACAGTCGTCATGTGGACTCTGATCTCTGATCTGGAATGTCCACACCTCGTCCACCCGGTCCGTGGGCGGTGGTGTACCCATAGGACAGACCGGAGGAGGACTTCTGTCTCCCGTGGTCCACAATGAATCATAGCAAGCCTCTTGTCCAACCGTCTGCCAGAAAAGAGACACTGTCCTCTGTTGGGACATAAACAGGACATGAGGGCTGTAAAAGAAACTAAGGACACAACATGATGGACACAACAAAACTGTCTCGATTATGATCCTGAGATCAGCGCTGAGACATGAAGACACTAAGTTGCACATAAAAAAATGCTCTAAGTAAAAAGAAAAATAAATAATAATAATAATAATATTAAATAAAATAATACTAAAATAAAAACACGTAAAATCTACTAAAATAAAATGGAAAATGTACAGAATTAGCAAATGAACAAATGCACAAGAAATAGAGACGGAATAATATACATTATGTATACACACACTGGCCACTTTATTAGGTACACCTCACTAGTAAAAGGTTGGACCCTCTTTTACCTTCAGAACTGCCTTAACTCTTGGTGTCATACTTTCAACAAGGTGTTGGAAACATTCCTCAGAGGTTTTGGTCCATATTGACATGATAGTATCACACAGTTGCTGCAGATTTGTCGGCTCCACATCTATGATGAGAATCTCCCGTTCCACCACATCCCAAAGGTGATGATCTGTTGGACTGAGATCTGGTGACTGTGGAGGCCATTGGAGTACAGTGAACTCATTGTCATGTTCAAGAAACCAGTTTGAGATGATATGAGCTTTGTGACGTGGTGCATTATCCTGCTGGAAGTAGCCGTCAGAAGATGGTCCACTGTGGTCATAAAGGGGTGGACATGGTCAGCAACAATACTCAGTACAAACTGAGCATTGTTTAAATGCCACAGCCTATCGAAGGGGCACAAAGTGAGCCAAGAAAAAATCTCCCACACCATTACACCACCATCTCCAGCCTGAACCGTTGATACAAGGCAGGATGGATCCATGCTTTCATGGTGTTTGAATTCTGACCCTGAAATCTGAATGTCGCAGCTGAAATCGAGACTCGTCAGACCAGGCAACATTTTTCCAATCTTCTATTGTCCAGTTTTGGTGAATCTGTGTGAACTGTAGTCTCAGTTTCCTGTTCTTAGCTGACAGGAGTGATGAAATACTCAGGCTGGGCCCAACAACCAGACCACGGTCAAAGTCTCTCATATCCCCTTCCTTCCCCATTCTCATGCTCAGTTTGAACTTCAGCTAGTTGTCTTGATCACCTCTACATGATTGAATGCCTTGAATTGCAGCCATGTGATTGGTTGATTAGCATTTCATGTTAACAAGTAATTGAACGGGTGTACCTAATAAAGTGGCAAGTGAGCGTATATGAGAATTCATCCACATGAGTAAACACTGAGACGCTAAGACTCAGAGACGTGTCCTGTTCCTCCAGGTGACTGCTGGCTCTTGGCTGCCATCGCCTCCCTGACCATGAATGAATATGTGATGGCCAGAGTGGTTCCCACCGACCAGGGCTTTGGTGACGACTACGCCGGCATCTTTCACTTTCAGGTAACAAGTCTTTTGTGATGAATCAGTGCTTTAGTTAAACAACTAAAAACTCTACCGCTAAATATGAGCTGACCAGTCTCTACCAGCTCTACTGACTCTGCCCCTTCCGATTTCAGACAGTTATGGTTTGTCTAGTTCTTCTTTTGGAAACCGACAAAATCTTATGGTTCCCACAAGAAGAGCAAATTAAAGAACCACTGTTGCTCATGTCTTACCTCCATTAAACGACTGTCAGAGATTGTCTACTAACAGTTATGTAGTCTGTTGGTTCTGATCGACTAGTACTGTTGTTTGTTCTTAGTTACTGTCACTGATAAAGACTGTTGGTTGTGTAGTTCTGGCAGTTCGGTGAGTGGGTGGACGTGGTGATCGACGACCGGCTGCCGGTCAAAGACGGAGAGCTGATGTTCGTCCACTCGGCCGAGGGGAGGGAGTTCTGGAGCGCTCTGCTGGAGAAAGCCTACGCCAAGTAAGACCTGGACGAGGGAAAAGGGTGGAGTCCTGATTAGAGATTAACCGATATGGATTCTTTTTGGGCCAATACCGTTTTTTTTTTTTTTTCTTTTTTTTTACATCAGCCTTGGTCGACTGCCGATATCTGGAACGGATACTGCTTTTTCTCCCTCCATTTACATGATGGAAATTACACAATGATAACAAATGTCAGTTCTGGCATTTTTTGAACTCGAAGAATATTTAATACTCTTATTGATACAAAATAAAAAGATGAAAAGAGGTAGAGCGCAATTAGAGATCATGAGGGAGAGGGAAGGTATGGGCTGCATGTGGATGCGTCTGCCTATAAATCATGCTGGAAAAAAAATCTATGTATCGGTGAAAGCACCTGGTTATGGACCAATGCTGATACACCCGGCCGATATTTGCATTTTTTACTGGTATCGGTCCTGATATTTGTCGTGATAACAATGATAACTCTCGTGATTCTATCAAAACATTTAGTGTCTTTGACCTAAGTACGCACTGAGTTCTCTTTAACCATCATCCAGTGGTAGAATCATTAAAGTACAGATTAAGGTTTTGACTCTGATTCATGATTCAGCTGTCGGACTCTTGTCTTCTGGCTGTAGGGTGAACGGATGCTATGAAGCCTTGTCTGGCGGTTCCACCACTGAGGGCTTCGAGGATTTTACCGGAGGCATCGCTGAAAATTTTGACCTCCAACGACCCCCATCCAACCTGTTCCAGATCATCAAGAAGGCTCTGGAGGCCGGAGCGCTGTTGGGTTGCTCCATCGACGTGAGTTACCTTTACATAGTGATGAGAAGCACTCAGGAAACCAGGGGCTGCAGCCTCTCAGACTGGTGAAATGTTCTGTCTCTGGACTGTTAAAATGAAGACGGTTGCGTTTGTGTTGTTAGATCACAAGTGCCGCAGACTCTGAGGCTGTGACTCGTCAGAAGCTGGTGAAGGGACATGCCTACTCCCTGACCGGAGCGGTTGAGGTAATCCTCTGAAAACCAAAAGACAAACTCTTTTTCTTAGACACAGAGGATGGATAGTGACGTTTGACTTGTCTTCAGGTTAACTACCGGGGTCGCCAGGAGAAGCTGGTGAGAATGAGGAACCCATGGGGACAGGTGGAGTGGACTGGAGCCTGGAGCGACGGGTAAGTTTTTATGGTCACTTAGATCAAAAGCCCTTTTCGTACGGTACTATTTTTACCTGGGGACCTCTGGTAATTTGTAATGATCATGGAGATCGTCCGTGAAAACACAGAGGTCCTCTGATAAAACTAATCCAGAGTGAATTCACATCGCTGTAATTCAGGGGTGAGTTTTTCCTTTTTTGAAACTTTTATTTGATTTGGATCTCGTTTTCTGCTTCTTGTCTCTTAAGAATTATGAAAGATGTTCTGTAATTCATAGTCTGGACAGATGTTAGAGAGCAAAGTCTCTGAACTATTCACCCATTTAAATGGATGAAACCATTAAATCAACCATTAATGTGTTCATCTGTAAAGGTGGTGCTGATTTAAATCAGACGGGTTGTTGGTAATTTCTTAATTGGGCTCAGCAGTATCAAAAATATATTTTTCATTATCCAGGCAGAAAGTAGCAGAGCCATAACTACGGATCATAACTTTAAGTAAAACACAGAGTTTATTAATCCTGTGCGAATGCATAGGGTGGTGATTTCTGAATTACTGGAGGTCTCCAGGTAAAACTAATCCTGTGTGAATAGGGCTTTACCTGCCTCAGGGCTAGTGCTCCTGTTAAAGACAATAATTCAGCAACACTTATGTGTGCGCTGTGTTCCTGCAGCTCATCTGAATGGAGCCATGTCCAGGGGGACTGTCCACATGCCAACGCAGAGGATGGAGAGTTCTGGTGAGTCTCTGCAATGATAAATAAATCAGAACTGACAGTTCTGGTTGGTACTGCAGAGTGAGAGCTCCCTTTCATCCTATCTCTGCAGGATGTCCTTCACCGAGTTCCTGCGTCACTACTCTCGTATCGAGGTCTGCACTCTGACCCCCGACGCCATCAACGACGAATCCGTCAAACACTGGAGCGTCAGCAAGTTCGATGGCACCTGGAGGAGAGGATCCACCGCCGGAGGCTGCAGGAATCACCCCTGTTAGTTCTGAACTACTAACACTGATGTAGACTGTTGACAGTTTTTTCTAAGCTACTAATACCCACCCAAGGCATCTAGACCTGATCAAGGTCGACCTCATGTGACTCGGCTCATACTAAAGAGTGGTTCTGTCAGAGTTTATTGGGGTTTGTTGAGGTTTTGCTGGGTTTTGTTGGGTTTTTTTGGGTTTTGTTGGGTATGTTGAGGTTTATTGGGGATTGTTGGGTTTATTGGAGGATCTTGGGTTTGTTGGGGAGATTGGGATGTGTTGGGTTTATTGGGGGTTATTGGGTTGGACCAGCAGCACATTTTGAGCAGATTCATGATGTTCCTGCTGTGAGACTTTTTTTTTTCTCCACAGACACTTTCTGGACCAATCCTCAGTTTGTGATCAAGCTGGAGGAGGAGGACGACGACCCAGACGATGGTGAGGTGGGCTGCAGCTTTGTGGTCGGTCTGATCCAGAAGAACCGCAGGAAGCTGCGCAAACAAGGGGAGGACATGCACACCGTCGGTTTTGCCATCTACGAGGTCGGACACTAAGAGATCAGGTCGATACTTAAATTCTGATGACACAGAAGATTTCCTTAAATTCATTTTCTTCTTTTTTTATTACAGATTCCAAAGCAGGTGAGATCTGAACCTCCAGCTCTTCAAGACTCATTAATCTCACTAGTCTATGGAGCTAAGAGCTGATCCACCTCTCACCCAAAGGCTCCTTCATTTCCAACAGAGTGCTGGAGTTTTTTAACCTTTGCTCTGAGGAGAAACTAGACGTGCCTTCACCTTCAGGCTTGTGTCTGACAGGATTTGTTTGCAGGCTTCTACATGTTCCGCTCTGTCTAATAGAACAGCACTGTCATGTTTCTGCAGTAGTTATGATCTTAAGACAAACTAACAGATGAACCAAGCTTGATAAGGCCTATGATAAGTCTAATGCAGTAAAGAAGTGTTTTCTAGCCTCTGCAGCTCTTCAATATTTAAAGACAAGTGTCTGTTAGTGTCGCCGCCTGCCCAGCTGTTGAGACAGTTGTCCTAATTGTCTCTTTCTGGCCTCAGTTCCACGGACAGAGGGAGGTTCACCTGGATAAGAACTTCTTCCTAACTCACGCTCAGACGGCGAGATCTGAAACCTTCATCAACCTGCGTGAGGTCAGCACTCGCTTCAAGCTGCCTCCGGGGGAGTACCTGATTGTCCCATCTACCTTTGAACCACATCTCAATGGAGACTTCTGCATCCGGGTGTTCTCGGAGAAGCAGACGGAGACAGCGTAAGACCCTGAACCGTCTAGTAGTGGGCTGTTTACGTTGGTTGGCTGGTCATTTCCCAAGGTCTAGGCAGGAATCTAGAGAACGGAGCATGTCCAGATTTCTTGGCTCAGTCCACTTCCTGTTCCTAGGGAGTGTTTCTGAATGGAGTCCTTGAGACCTGGACTTGTTTACCGTCTACTGGAGAACAGGAAGCAAAGTGTGCCAGTATTTTAGGACACTGAACAAACATGTCTTTAAACGAAGTATAAATGTGAGTCTCTCTGTCCCATCAGGCCCTGTGACGACCCCGTCAACGCAGAACTGGAGGATGTAAGTAACTCAGTGTTTTACTCATTTAGATGGAACTAAAGGGAAACAAACAACCAACGCAATGCACTGTTCATCCTGTAGATCAGTAAATGACCTGCTGATTATTAATCAGTATCAGAGCCACAGTTAAAGGGACTTAGCATGCTAGCTGTTAGCTAATGTTAACTATCTGAGACCTATAAGTTCCTGTGTTCACACCTGGTTCCACATGCATCCCCACATGGTTGTCGACTTGGGGATGTGATCCAGATTTTGGAACAAGCTGGAAAGTTTCCAGCCTTCCAGTGTGATCAGTTTCAACCATCTCCCAGTAGCTAGTAGCTAGTGATCATACATGTCTCTATTGTCAGATAATGAGAGGACAGACCGGTTTAACAGCAACCAAAAACGTTATTTATCTTGGGGAGATGATCCATATTCTCTCACATGTTAAATTCTTCTTTATTTTAGAGACAAAGCTCAAATTAGACCTGAACTCTGGAAGCCTCCAGGAACTTGAATGCTGTATATAGTTAGTAAAGTATCCATCTACACCGTGTAGTGGGCTGAACAACCTGTTTAATGAACAGCCCATCCTGTGACAACAAGTCATCAGAGAGGTTACATATTAAAAACAACAGCAGAAAATTCAAGTTAATTTGGTAATAACAGCTCTGACTGGTTAGTGAAAGCCTGTTGGTTCACTTTCAAAGTCTTTTCAAATTCCAAGGCTCCACAGTGAGTCCTCTTCAAACTGAATGCAGGTTCAGGGATGATCCTGTTTCGCTGCCTCCAGGTGAAAGTCACCTGTGGTTCAGCTCATACAGGTTAGGGAAGGATTCTAGGAAGAGGAGCAGCTGATGAAGGCGCGGCTCTTCGGAGAAAGCCCTTTAATGGTTCAGTGTTGACAATCACATCTGCTTGAACCAACAATCATGTTGCTGTGCAACAGTCCAGACAACCGGATCTCTTGGGCCCTGTTTTACCTGCTGTTTCTGTACATTTGTTCACGATATAATTCTGTGTATATTTTTTACTTACACAGTTTTCTATTTTATGTGACTAGATAATACTTTATTTTATTTCATTTTATTTTCATTTTTATTTTTATTGAGAATCAACATCATGGTACATAAATACACCTACATAGATTATAATATTTTATGTTTTAATCACCCCCAGAACATGTAGGACACTGATCCATAAAAAACAGACAATTAAATTAAAACAGATAAATAAAATAAATAATTAAATAAAAATATTTTAATCTTATTTTATTATTTATTTATCATTTATTTAGTGTTATTTTATTATCTTTTTTACTATTGTTTTTTTTTTTATGGGCAACTAAGCTACTCTGAACAAGTAATTGTGAATCATTAAAGTCTGTCTAACTCTAAGAACATTCAGAGCATCGTTCATTTCAGTATTTTATCAGTGAAGGTCTTAAACAGTTGCCTAATGTAGATTTATTTTATTTAAATATTTCTACCAAGTCAACTTCTGATCACCTGGTTCAGTTCCAGTAAACCCAGGTTTAAACTAAATTAAATGCAACTTTTAATCTTTTTGCCTTTCTCCTGGGCTTCTGTACCCTCTCTGATTAAAAATAGATGTTCTGTCTAAGCCTGAGCCAATGAGACACTGATCTGGCTGCTGAGTGGTCGGTTGTGCTTTGCTGCTATGGCAATAAAGGTTTGTATCGATGTGTTGACGGTTGTCATGGTGATTGTCTCCAGGAGACGGTGTCGGACGAAGAGGTGGACTCTGGATTCAGAAACCTCTTCTGTAAACTCGCTGGAGACGTACGTGTCATTTCTTCTTACGTGAAGTCAATTCCTGTTCTGTGATCTGTTAGTGAAGCTACGTGCTAACAGTTTGACACTCGCAGTACAGCAACTTCAACATGCTTACAGCTAACACAAAGATTTATTCTGAACTGCAACACATGCTACAAGCTAACATTTAACACAAAGATTCACTGTTAACCGCAATTATCCCTAAACCACAACACATGCTACATGCTATATGCTAACACTGTGCAACATGTTAATAGCTAAGACAAGTATTTATTCTGAACCACAACACATGCTACATGCTAAAAGCTAACACTCACAGTGCAACACGTGCAACATGCTAACAGTTAACACTCAAATTACAACACATGCTACATGCTATCATGTAACACAAAGATTCACTGTTAACCGCAATTATTCTAAACCACAACACATGCTACATGCTAACAGCTAACACTCTGCAACATGTTAATAGCTAAGACAAAGATTTATTCAAAACCACAACACATGCTAACATGTAACACAAAGATTCACTGTTAACCGCAATGTGTGCTACTTGCTAACAATAGCTACATGCTAACATGTAACACAAAGTTTTGTTCAGATTTATTCATAACCACAACACATGCTACATGCTAACAGGATCACAATACAACACCTTCTACATGCTAACAGCTAACAGCTAGGCCAGTGTTGTGACTAGAACCACGTGTAGAAACAAAGGATAAACACGTTTCCTGTGCTGATAATAATTTATTTGGTGGCTGGTTTCAGGACATGGAGATCTCTGCCGTGGAGCTGAAGACCATCATGAACAAGATTGTTGCCAAACGTGAGCAGAATCTTCACCACGATAAACGTCAACGCCATCAGATGCAGCTTTGACTTCCTGTTTTCTGTTTCAGGAACTGACATCAAGACTGATGGCTTCAGCTTGGAGACGACCAGGGTCATGGTGAACCTGATGGACGTATCCTTCCATGGGGTCTAGACCTGGGGGGTCAAAATCATTTTAGCTTGGGGACCACATTAAACCCGATCTCAGTAACATTATGTCATAATAACCTATAAATAATGGCAGATTTTTCCCTTTTATTTAAGTTATGGACATTTTTATGTTTATATATATGGTTCCTTGTCCTTCAGCGGTAAAATAATGTAAACATGTATTGAGAGCATTAGAACATCAGACACCTGTCAACATTATCACATTAGACAACATTAGGACACTTCTTCTTCTTCATGGTTCATAATAAATCAGCTGTGCTCAGAGTTCATTCAGAGGTGGACCTTGTAGACCACGTTAGACCCTGATTAGACCTGAGAAGGTTTCCTTGATCTTCTCTCCTTGGCTGAATGAAAACCACATGACAATAAACCTCACTGAGAGGAACAGGGACTCAATTTAAAATGTGATGAAGTTACCAAATATGGTTCTCCTTAAAGAATTAAGAAAAATAAGTGACATTTCGGCTCGTTGCTGCCATCTACTGTTTAGTTCTGGGTCTCAGTGTTGTGTTATGTCCTCGACTGTGACTAGATCTTGTGGAAAATTTTCAAATAGGTGCCAATTTTATCGAAAAAAATTACTCTTAATGACTTCTAATGTTTACACTTTAAAAAAATTCATCCTGTGGAGGTCTGGTTTTGGCCCACGGGCCATATGTTTGACACCCCTGGTTTAGACAGTGTCCAGTGGTGTCTACACCTGGGCAGAAACTGATCCTTAACTCCGTAGCAGGACAGCGGCAACGGGAAGCTCGGCCTCGGGGAGTTTGCCACGCTGTGGAAGAAGGTTCAGAGATACCTGGTGAGATGTGACCTCTGATGGTTTGTTATTCACTGTCTGACTTTTGCAAGAAAAAATCCTGAGTTTGTCTGTGTGTCTGCAGACCATCTATAAGAAGAACGATTCGGATAACTCTGGGACCATGAGCACTCCAGAAATGAGAGTTGCCTTCAAAGATGCAGGTCAGACTCATTTCCTGGAATTCACTGACTCGACTTTAACTCCACGTCGTCTCAAACTGAGTGTCTGTGTCGTGGTGGTGGCGGCTAACGATTTCCTGGCGCTCGTTAAAATACTAAGCTTCATTCATGTGGTTTGGTTCGGAGGCATCAGGAACGCTGTGGTTCCTCAGAGCTCAGCGAAGTTTCTCTTCTTGTTTTCTTCTTCACTTCCTCTGGACAGATTTATGTAGATTTAGACCTCAGTCGGTTTTATCTGATGGACGAGTTGGACAACAACGTCTCTTGTGTGCAGTCATTTGAGATGAGTTCAGGACAGATCTTTATTTTGGTCATCATTATGAGGCGTTTCCTGTCTCATTGAGATATATGATAAGTAGATATACAGTGGGGGAAATAAGTATTTGATCCCCTGCTGAATTTGTAAGTTTGCCCACTTCCATAGAAATGATCAGACTCTGGTTTTTATGGTTGTTTACTGGTTATGGGTATAGACAGAATATCAGTCGAAAATGCATAAAAAACACACAATCTAAAAGTTATAAATTGTTATGTATTTTATTAAGGGAAATAAGTATTTGATCCCCAAGCACAACACAAGTCAGTACTTTGTAGAGAAACCTTTGTTGGCAAGCACAGCGATGAGACGTTTCTTGTAGTTGGTCACCAGGTTTGCACACAGCGCAGGAGGGATTTTGGCCCATTCATCTTTACAGACAGTCTCTAAATCCTTCAAGTTTCTTGGCTGCCTCTTGGAAACTCGGAGCTTCAGCTCCCTCCACAGGTTTTCGATCGGGTTAAGGTCTGGAGACTGACTAGGCCACTCCATGACCTTAATATGCTTCTTCTTGAGCCACTCCTTTGTTGTCCTGGCAGTATGTTTTGGGTCATTGTCATGTTGGAAAACCCACCCACGAGGCATCTTCAGTGTTCTTGCTGAGGAAAGAAGGTTTTTGTCCAAGATGTTACAGTACATGGCTGCATTCATTGGCCCCATAATGCGGTGAAGTTGGCCTGTACCCTTTGCTGAAAAACAGCCCCAAAACATGATGTTTCCACCTCCATGCTTAACCGTGGGTATGGTGTTCTTTGGGTCATACTCACGTTTTTTCATCCTCCAAACACGGCGGGTCGAGTTAATGCCAAATAGCTCAACTTTGGTTTCGTCAGACCACAGCACTTTCTCCCAAGCCTTCTCTGAGTCATTTAGATGTTCACTGGCAAACTTAAGGCGGGCCTGTACATGTGCCTTCTTGAGCAGGGGGACCTTGCGGGCACTGCAAGAGTTCAATCCATAACGGCGCAGTGTGTTGCCAACTGTTTTCTTGGTGACGGAGGTCCCAACTGCTTCCAGATCATTAACAAGCTCCTGCCGTGTTGTTTTAGGCTGCTCCCTCACCTTTCTCATCATCATCCTCACTCCATGAGGCGAGATTTTGCGGGGAGCTCCAGACCGAGGACAGTTGATGGTCCTTTTATGGGTCTTCCACTTGCGAATAATGGCACCAATAGTTGTCACCTTTCACCAAGCCTTTTGCTGATGGTTTTGTAACCTATACCAGCCTTGTGCAGGTCTACAATCTTGTCCCTGACATCTTTTGACAGCTCTTTGGTCTTGCCCATGGTGCTGTAGAAGTTGGAATGTAAGAAACTTATTCTTAGAGCAGGTGTGCTTTATATACATGACGAGTTAAGATCAGGAGTATTGGTAATTAGTTGACTGAGCACAGCTGTGTGCCACATGCGCACCAGCCAATCTGTAGGAGCCTGAATTCTAAGTGAATTGTTGGGGATCAAATACTTATTTCCCTTAATAAAATACATAACAATTTATAACTTTTAGATTGTGTGTTTTTTATGCATTTTCGACTGATATTCTGTCTATACCCATAACCAGTAAACAACCATAAAAACCAGAGTCTGATCATTTCTATGGAAGTGGGCAAACTTACAAATTCAGCAGGGGATCAAATACTTTTTTCCCCCACTGTATAGATACTGTATGGTTCTCAAGCTCTAAACCTCATTCCTCATCTACACTGATTCTCTAGTCGTCCTTGTCTCTGTAGAGGACAGTTGGCCTCCCAGACGTCCCCGGCTCTGTTTCCTAAGTAACACTTATATAAAACATGTCTAGTGTGTAGGCAGAGTTAGCTCGTCCTGCTCCACGCTACTATCAGCTAACTTTAACATAAACCAGTTACTGTTCACCTAAAGTAGACAATGTTAGCTCATATTAGCTAACATTAGCCTAGGTAACCTTCGTATAAACCTAGTTTAGTGTGTGGGCGGAGCTTGCTCTTTCTCCCCACAGCTACGAGCAGTGTCTAGCATTAGCCTAAACAATATTAGCTTTAACCAGCTAACTTAAATATAAACCAGTTACTGTCGACAGTAACTGTCTACAGTAAAGTAGACAGTGTTAGCTTAGACTAGGTTAGCAAAGGTAACCCTCATATAAACCTGTTTAATGTGTAGGTGGAGCCAGCTCTTTTTGCTCCATGCTGCTATCAACATGGTGGATCTAGTGTCTAGCATTAGCCTAAACAACATCAGCTTAAACATTGACCTAAAGTAGACAGTGTTAGCTGACAGTAGCTAACATTAGCCTAGGTAACCCTCATATAAACCGGTTTAGTGTGTGGGCGGAGCTCGCTCTTCTTGCTACATGCTGCTGTCAACATGGTGGATCTAGTGTCTAGCATTACAACATTAGCTTAAACCAGCTAACTTGAACATAAACCAGTTACTGTTGACCTAAAGTAGACAGTGTTAACTAAGACTAGCTAATATTAACCAAGGTAACCACCATATAAACCTGTTTAGTGTGTGGTCAGAGTTAGCTCATCTTGCTCCACGCTGCTATCAGCATGGTGGAGCTAGTGGAAGGAACCAAAGTTCTCAAGAACCAAATGTTTCCCTCAGATAAACGTTTGAGTCACATGTCAATCAACCGGATCCGTTGTTCCCATTGGTTCTCAGAGATGGCACCGCCCCCTTTGTGTGCTGTGAGCTCGCTAGAACTTAATGATCAGTTTTGGTCCAGTTTTCCCTTTTGAAGTCTCTAAATATCTCATCTCCTCCCCTGTCGCTGCTTCCACAGAAACATTTACATGTGTTGATGGTTTCAGATGAATTTGACCCTCTGCTGAAACATCCTGTTTATGTTTAGACTGCTTTTAACCCTGCTGCACCCTCCTATTCATCCTTTATCTTCTCTTAACGAGGAAGCTTATATTTCTTTAAATAAATCAGTGTGGATCTTCTTCTCCTGTTCACTAACATCTTCTTCTTCTTCTTCTGCAGTGTGTCTTGTGTTTGTCTCGCTACTAAAATACTGTGTTTGTTTCTCTGCTGCTGTCTGGACATCACTGCCAGTAAACTGATGGAGACGGTATGTTCATGTTAGCTGGGTTAGCAGAGTTAGTAGAGTTAGCTGGGTTAGCAGACTTAGCTGGGTTAGCAGGGTTTACGTGTAGAGTAAACCAGTTAGCAACAGAGGTAGAAGCAACTGCAATCATTATA
Source organism: Mugil cephalus (assembly GCF_022458985.1). NCBI lineage: Eukaryota > Metazoa > Chordata > Actinopteri > Mugiliformes > Mugilidae > Mugil > Mugil cephalus. Next base: position 30,373,105 of record NC_061771.1, read on the forward strand.
TTAAGGTGACCAGATTTCTGAAATGAGATTCAGGGGCATTTACAACATTTTTGCAACATTTTCTTCATAAAAAGCTAAAATTAGAGACATTTTTGTTGGCAGCTTTAGCCGGGGGACAGGTCATCCGAAACGGGGACTGTCCTCAGAAACTGGGGATGTCTGGTCACTCTACACTATGTGTTTGGTCTAGATTCAAGATTCAAGAATCATTTATTGTCATGTATGTACTTAATGAAATTTTGAGTGGTAGCTGAGTAGCAGTAGTAGTAGTAGTAGTAGTGCAAATATATAAACAGTGGAAAGCACTATGAATAAAAACTGATAATGATATAAATATGTGATCTTGATAATTACATATCTCCTTAAAGCAAAAACATTATATCAGTATTTTATGTAAAGACACATAATTAGCATCATTGAATTCACGAACATTATCAAATTTTATTTAACATGCTAATTTTGATAAATCGGAAAATCTACCTCGCTCCATCTCCCATGTCTCAGGACCAGGGCTTCCTCTAGAGGGACTGGGAGGCCCCACACAGAAAAACAGCCTCTGGTCCATTAAGATCTGGATCAGTGTCCCACATTACAAACGCTCTAAACTCACCTCAACCCGAGGCTGAAATCAAACCAGTCCTGTAACTATGGACTTTTATCTTCTAAGTAATGTCCTGTCTGGTGATGTCTCTTATTGGATCTATTGTCCTGTTCAATGTCTTATCATGTTTTTGTGTTACCTGCCTAGAGAATGAGGATGCTAATTAGCATTGTTGCTATAATAATAAAGATATTTACATATATTTCTAAATAATAAAAAAAAAAAAAACATTAGCATGCTGTTAGCTCGTCGTTAGCTGCTCTTCAGTAACTCTGCTGCTGCCGTCGTCCTCCTCCAGGTTTCACTCTCAACAACACCATCTACCAGCAGCTGGTGGCTCGATACTCGGACCCCGACATGACCATCGACTTCGACAACTTCGTGGGTTGTCTGATGAGGCTGGAGATGATGTTCAGTGAGTCACAGCTTTTTTTTTTTTTTTTACGTTTTGGCTTGTGTTTAAGTGATGGGATGTTTAGCTCTTCATTTAGCACAGCTTATAGCCTCATATTTTAGCCCAACACACTGAATACAGATACACTGTGTGTTGATAAACCCATTTTTTTATGAGAAGCGTTTTAATTAACACAATAAAAACACAAGAAAAAACAGAACCAAACTCAATAGCTAAGCAAACAGCATAAATGTCCTTGTGGAACCTGCTCTTCATATATTTTCATGTTGTGAAGACTCTCTGCTCTAACATCCTCCAGTGTTTTTAAGTTTTTGTGCAGAGATGAACGAGCAAAAGGGAAATAGATGAATAATTAAATAAATCAATAGTCTCTCCTTCGATGGGATTCGACTCTCCTGAATCGCTATCAAACATCGGCTCTTAGAGCGATGACACATCACTACTGTGTTTGTGTCGTAGCATCTCAGGACCCTGGCTGTGTTCACTAAACGTGCTCTGAAACACAAATATTACACTTGTGTATAAATTCTTAAAGAAAATGAAACACACAAGTCTTTGAGTTGTAAACAGTTGGTGAAGTGGTGTCAGCTGCCTGTCGGCCACTAGTTAGCCTGAACCACTGATGAACCACTAGAGGGCAGCGTTCACATGAAACCAGAGGGAGATACTGAGGTTTTCGTTAAAGATCACAGGCGAGTCTAGCCCCCTTTTTAAGACGGTAAACTTTGTCCCAGCACCCCCAAAAATAAGAACTGAAAAAAGATTTCTGCTAAGAAAGATCCTCTGATTTTTTTTTTATTATTGTTATTTATTATTGACCTCCTGAACGTCCGTCTTCCTCCTCAGAGATCTTCAACAAGCTGGACCCTCACAAAAGTGGCTCCATCGAGCTCGACTTCAACCAGTGGTTAAACTTCTCCATGATCTGAGCCGCAGACCGGGCTTCCAGCAACGCGCCGCCGCCATATTCCTGTTAACAGCCGCCGCCGCCGCTTCAACGTCTCTTTATTGTCAGTCTCCCTGTATGTTCACGGCATTACAGAAAAATACAAACATGTTTCTGTCTCTCTCTCACACATAAGAATATACAGATCAGGAAATTAAAAGGAGGAAACAAGGTAACAGATTCCTGGATCGAGAGAAAAATAAAGTAAATGAATAAAATCAGGATATATATCACTTCCTGTTGTTGCTAGAATGTTTTATACGACAGACGTCTGTTTTACTCTGTGACACAACCAACTGACAGTCCATGTTAAGTCAATAAATCTGTCCTCGGAAAACTAAGACGTGTGTTTGCGGTTCATTTACAGACGTCTAGCTTTAGCCTAGCTTTAGCCTAGCTTAGCATAAACTGTGGAAACACGTGGTTTCATTTCACCAAAAACAAAACATCTCCACACTCCAGTTACTCTTCACATTAAAATGTTCTTTATTATTTTCCACCAGAACTAACAGGTTAGCATTTATTAGCCTGTGAGCTAACCACTAGCTGACTAGCCTTCCTTCCTTCCTTCCTTCCTTCCTTCCTTCCTTCCTTCCTTCCTTCCTTCCTTCCCCAGGCCAGGACATTAGCGCCCCCATGTGTCATGGAGGGATGAGGTTCTGGTGCTGGAATGCAGAGTTGGTTCATCTCCAAACATGACGATGCCCAAACATTTAAACCAAACTATTCTACTCTGGTCTCTTCTGTCCACTAAACATTGACCTAACAGTCTTCTGTCTCGTCCACATGATGCTGATGAAACTGCAGACGAGGCAGAAATGGAGAGAGATCAGTGTCTTTGTCCATCACACCATCCTGATGGTGGATTCATGGATATTAGCTTTATCTACACTGGCTAACGTCCAGCTGTCTTTGTTGTCTTTGTGTTTTGTCCAGCTGTGACCTGGATGAACCTGAACCATCAAATTAAAACGTCTTTTATTCAGGTGACACTGAAACATGCGCTGAACAAATGTCCTCTAGATAATGTCTTATCTCATTTATCCTCTACTGCTACTCATGGGTTGTGTGCTACTACTGTATAGCATGTTTACAGCTACACACACACACC